>NC_092311.1:42238363-42541393 GCF_036785885.1 Coffea arabica
ATTCCTTAAGGTTTAAAAAATTACACTTATCTCCCTTATTTTGATAGTTTTACTAACAAAACTTCAAAACAATATTGACTTGAACAATTTTTTAAATGAACACCCAAAAATACTCTTGTGGAATGAGTTTAATTTATTTTTCTATACAATTATAGGATTATTTAGTATAATTATAAGAAAAAGATATCAAATTTTTCATGTTCATATCTATTATTTAATAAACAACTATAATAATAATTTTATTACTATGATATGACATTTTTAATGGTATTTTATTATGAATTTAGATTTATAAGACTAAAAAGAAAATGTTGAAATAATTCATTTAGAATTTATAAGTTTTTGGAAGAGTGAGATTATCATAATTTAGTAGTGCTTTTGGGTCATTTCCTTTTGATTTATTGTTAATTTTAATACCAAAAAATAGAAAACAAATATTAGCAAAAACATTGGATTACATATAAAATTAACTCGTCAAAAAAAAAATTACTAGCTTGACATTTGGTTATAATAGAAACCTAGAGGCAATAGTGGTAGTTTTACAGTTTTATTGGCGAAAAATTTAAAAAAAAGGAATAAGAAGGAAAAAAATGAAAAAATAATTTTAAAACTCATTCTAAATACAAGCAATATCAAATAAGAGAATTTCATAAAATATTTGAGAATAAAATTATTATTTTAAATAATAAGAGAGATATATATAATTTTTTAAATTTTAGAGGAACTCAGTAAAATTGTAAAAAATCTCATGAGAGTTTCGGAAATAATCCGTTTGTTTTGTTATGGTGGGCAGAGTTGGGGAAGTAAAAAGGCAACTTGTTAGTAGTTGACGCAATTAACGAGAACAATTTGAGTTGACGTGCGGCAGAATACCAAGTACAATTGTGTCAGCTTTTTACCTCAAAAATGGTAGAGAGTATTAGAGGAGGGTAGCAACTGTTTCTAAATGTTTATTGTCAAAATTTGGTAAAAAAAAAAAATGTAAGGTCTAGATTAAGGTTGCAAACGAATCGAGCCGCTCACGAGCTCAGAATATAAGTTCGTTAGCTTGCAAGCCGGCTCGCGAGTTTGAGTATATATATATTTTTTATTTTTATTTAATAATAAAATTAAGTATATTATATATATATATTTTTTATTTTTTATTTTCATAGTGAAATTACGGATATATCCTTAGTATTTTATTATTTATTCAGAAAAAAATATTATTTTATTTATTTTTTTAAAAAATAAAATAATTTTTTTTTATTTTTTTCGAGCTCAAGTTCGGTTCGACTTGATTCGAGTCGAGCTCGAGTTCGAAAATTGCCAGTTCGTCGAGCTCGAGCTAGAGCTCGAGCTTGGTAAAATTTAGTCGAGGCTCAGCTCAATTACCTCAAAACTCGACTCGGCTCGGCTCGTTTGCAGCTCTAGTCTAGATTGTATTTTATACATTATTTTTTTATATTATACGTGAAACTTATAAAATTTTATTCTGTAATTATACGTTATTGAAAGTAAGTTACACTTTATGAATACAAAATTATGTTTTATGTATTTTACACAAAATCAACTCGAACGATTTTTCTGATAATTGCTCAGCCCCGTGTCTTGGACTACCAAACGATTTTTCTGATAACTGTTCAGTCCCGTAGTCCAACAGTCCCGTGTCTTGAACTACCAAACGATTTTTCTGATAACTGTTCAGCCCCATGTCTTGGACTATCAAACCATACTGTACACTAATCTTTAAACAATATCCTTGTACTTTATAAGATTGAGTTTTAGTCAAACTCATCTTTGAATTTCAACTGCATTAAGGGTTATGTTTGTATTTTAAAGTAGGTATTGATATGTGGTGAAACTTAGAATACAAATAATGGAAGCATGAAATTTTGTTAACTTGGCAGTATTATCTTGCTTGTGCTTTGAATGTGTGATTATGCATGTGACATTTAATTAATTAGTACACTATTTATGTGTGAAATTACTTTGCCATTTGATATGGCAATTAACACTCAAAGGTTCTACAACTTCGTGGATTTTATGTCATTTTGAATTGGTAATTAAAATTGCAATATCCTGATCATTATGTGAAGTAAAGATATAACGGTTAAGGGAAACTAGAATCTCTCTAATTATCATATAATTACCTCTTAATAACATTATGATAATATGCATTGGTTTTTCTTCCTCTTTTATTTCTTTTTGTTATTGCATAATAGCTGTTGCCTTTGGGTTTTGATAATCGGGCATCTTTTATTCCAGGTATGACTAATTGTTTTCTTTTTTGTGAAAAATCTCCCTCTTTTGGCATGCTTATTGATTTTGATTTTGAGGAAAGATCCCGCTGCATAATCCTGTGATCCTTGGATATTGAGCATAGCATGAATAAAGAAAGAATTTTGTTCAACATACCATTATTTCAAGTTCCTAATGGACTCATCATTATTGTCTCAACCCCCGCTACCTCGGAGCTAATTAATAAACTTCAACTAATCAAAATTCTTTCTTTTTATCCCCCATAACCTACAATCAATTGAATTAATTATTATTTAAGTAACAATTGTTTCTAATTATTTACACATTTATCCATTTGCTTCTTGCTCTTCCATTTTTCCCCAACATTTACGAATGTAGGATCTTTCTTCTTCCTAACCTTAAATTGGGCCAGTTATGTATATTACTCTATAAAACTAAGATCAGTTTCTTGTCTTTTCCAATTTTTTTTCTAAAGTCATATATTTCTTTGTGTTTCTTATAAGGGTGAAAAAGCCAATTTGAAGGAAAGATATAAAGGTAAAATTAATGCAAATTATTATGAAACTTTATGTTGGATGATCATTATCACAATCACGGCCAATTTGTTCCAATTTATCTTCTTTATTTCCGATTTAATTGTATCAAAGTTGTGATAAATTAGAATTTTGCTGATTTAACTACTCCCTTCACTTTAGTACAACCTTCCAACGAGGTATTTTCTGTTCCACCACATTTTCATTTGCTTGCTTTCACAGAATTCTGTGTATGATTGTTTTCCACTAGCAATTTCATTATTCATATGGAATTTTTGAAATATATAGTGAATGTTTGATCATCATTGCAGGGTTAGTAGTGAAAATACTGCATCTGCAAGCAAATATTGGGAAATATCATTAACCACTTTCTACCTGTGGCTTCCAACTCCAATTTATGTGTACAATTTCTTCTCATTTTTGGTTTCGTGATGGGGTTGATCTACCAAATAAGCTCTTTTCACATGAGGGTGTTTTTCTATTGTATTTTACCATTACAATTGAGATGTGCTATCAAAGTAGAAACAAATTTTCACATTTTCTTATAGTGTGAATCTTTCAAGAGAGTGTGAAGTGCATTCTCTTTAGAGTTAAATTGTGACAATATGTCACTTATTCCTTTCAAGAATGCATTATGAAATAGACACCTTGAACTCCCAAAGAAGTTGGGTACTCTCTAGAAGGATTCACTATGGAAAATTTGTTGCTGAGGTAAAATTCAAGGATGCTTCTGAAGAATATTCACCTGCAATTCAAGCCAAGGATAGAGATGCTCTGATGAAGCTTTTGACATTTGAAAGTGTCGAGGAGATGGTGAAGAAGAGGGTGGAGAAGAAAGCAAAGGTGTTTGGGCAAGAAGTGAACCTCACCAACGATGCTGGCAATGGAAAGTGCAAGATCGATCCATCTGTTCTTCCTTGCCTATATGGAGAGTGGGTCATGCCTCTGACCAAACATGTTGAAGTGGAATATCTTCTGCGTCGTCTAGACTGAAACCTTTTGAGACTTCCATGATCCTTTTCAGTTACATGATCTATTATGTGAGAAGGATTCACGGGGTTAAGATCAAATCATGAGTATGTGATTACTTCCGCTGATGTATAATGCAAATTGAAGCTAGTTTTTCATGACTAGCATGCTGAAATCCTTGCTTTTTCTTTTTTCCAGTTACTATTATATGGTACTTATTACAACATAGTTTGCCTGGCAGATAAAATACAGATGACAATTTGCTAAAAAAAAAAAAAAAAAAAAAAGAACTCCCAAAGAAGTTTTACTCATTTTTGTTTGTCCAATGCAACAAATTTGGTGCTGACGTTACCGATTGCTTTAGGAGAGGCAAAAGTGCAAAAATTATCCTCAATAAATTCTATGAGCTAGCTCTTAACTTCAAGTTATTAGTTCTCAATGGATTTCCATCAATATGAACTCATAAATTTATTTCCTTCTAAAAATCCTGTTTTTGGATCATGTTATGTTCTATTTTCCTATTGATCAGAACAATTATAAATTCTATGCTCCAATCCACATCATGCTTGACGAGACCAAAAATATATTAGGCATCAACTTGCTTGGATTTTGGATTCTATGTGGACAAAAAACTTAGGGACTTCCTCGATCATAGTTAAGATAGATTGTCTAATACTTCCAAATTATTTGTGTGATACTTTTCAGCTTTACAAGGTTGACTCTTTCTTTTTGAGTGTCAGGTTTGTCAAATTTGATGTGGATAAGATAAAACTGGCTAAGAACAAAACTAAGGGTTAAAACTTTTTTAATCTTATAATGAGTTGTAGTATAAGGATGAGAATTATCTATTTGACATAAAAAAAAGTTTTTGCTCTCGTTTGTTATGTTGATGTTAAATAATAAAAAGTAATATATTATAGCTTCAACTTTGGATGTTTTCTTATTATGTTATTCAGTTAGCCTTTTTGACATTTCCTTCTAGTTTCTTAATTAACGTATGTAGAAGAAATACTATGTGCATTTAGAAATTAACTTTATTTTTATGTAGAGTATAAAATGATTTGTTTATGGGTAATTCTATTTCAATTGATATGATACTTACTTTAAATACATGTTTTTTTAAAAAAACTTATATCTGCAATACATTCTATTTTCTCAATTTTATTATATTTTTCTTAAAAATTATTTAAAACATTTTAAATAGAGGCACCCAATTCCCGCGCGTTGTGCGAGCTTTCATCTTCTAGCATGGGAACATGGAAATGAGCGCAAACCATCGCATCGTGAACTTGAGAAAACCATTCGCCTTCAAGTTTGCCTCCAATCTTTCAAGCATCTCATGAGTCATACCAAGCATATCTTTTCTCTAGAAAATATTTAAACTGCTTGCTAGAAAATGTTTGTTTAAAACTGCTGTGCTGATATCCCGGCCTAATTAAGTTGTGAACCTTTCCATCATGCACACAATGAAGAGAGGGGTCAACCACTGAGCTTCAGTGGCAATAAAAAGGGACTAAATTCCTATTTGAGTTGTAGGTCAGAGGTTTGAATTCCACTTATTTTGAAAAAATTTAAAAAAGATGATAGAACACCCCTTTGATCTAGTCAGATCTGCATACCTACTAATTTTTTATACAGCCTCTTTAGACTCCCCTTTTCTATAGAATATAATAAATTAGATTATATAAATATTATTATTGTTTGAAAAAAAAAAAAAGACGAGAGGGGTCACCTGACTTTCCAAAATAAAAAAACCATTGATTTTTTTTAAAATTTTTTCTCTCAAAGTAGTTCTACTTCCCACGAGAACAACTATGACATCAGCTATCCCCATCCAAGGGGCCCCAAAAAATAAAAAGAGCAAGCAAAGCAAACGACAAAACAACCAGTGACGGAGCCAGGAATTTTTTTTTGGGAGGGCCAAAATTTTTTTCTAATAAAATTATCTTAATATATTATGTTCAAAATAATTTTCTTCTATTTAAATATATGACATCTAAAAATATCAAATATTAAATTTAATTATAAAGGTACGTCTATTCATAAATATGCGGTACAGTCATAACAAAAAAGATAACCTTTGATTAAATATCTTATAACATCACAAACCATCCAATTTGCACATTATGAGAAGATGCTCTCTAATATGTCACCTATGCAATATATAAATAACCATGTAATATAAATGTAACTATTTTCAATTGAAAAAAGATAAAAGTTATGTTAACATACTTTGAAATTTCAATATCTTTTCTTAGAAATAAATTGAGCTCTACGCTCTTTCATAGAACTAAATTCATCTATGATTGAATCACTGCTAAATTTTTCAGCAACTTCCTTTTCTATATACACAGTTAGACAATCATTCAAGAAATTATCTTCCATCTTGTTTTGGAGCTTTGTCTTGATTATTTTCATAATTGAAAATGCCCACTCTGTAATTGCAGTTGATACAGGAAGAGTAAGAACAAGTCTAATCAATCTATCAATAAGAGAATATATCACTGATTTTCTTTTCTTCACCAAGTCTTGACATAACTCATAATACCAGATAATTCTTGCAATTCATGATGATTTGGAATGTCAAGTTCAAAATGTTGAAGTTCTATTCTTAGACGTACTAGTTCTTGCTCCATAAAATCATTCAGATAGAACTTCTCTGCAAGTTTACAAATATCATCAATCTTGAACAGCATAAATCCATTTCTAGGATCTAAAGCAGTGCTCAAAACAAACAATTCCACGGTATGATCATTAAACCTGCTATGTAACTCTTGCAATTGATAATCAATTGTTGCAAGAAATATATCCATTTGATAATAATGCTCCACACTAATCTAATCATGATGACTTCGAGATTTACCACGTCTTGCAATATATTGAGCATTCATACATGGGATATCAATTTGATGTTGCTCAAAAAATAATTTAACTTTCACCAAGAAATCATCCCATCCCGAATCTCGAAAATTCTTTAGTAGCTTTGTTGTGCTTGAGACAAGATACTTTGCATTCAAAATATCTTGAGATTTACGTTGCAATGCTATACAAAAAAGATGAGTAATTTCCACAATGTCTTTCATAAGATGCAAAGTGAAAACAAACTTAAAAGATAACAACTGATTCAAAACAAAATTTGCATCTCCACGTTGAGAGTATGAACCTCCATCTACTGCAATGTTACTTAAAACCACCCAAGTAGCATTGAACATTTTCAGTAAACTAGAAATAGAATCCAAATGAGAACTCCAATGAGTATCTCTAGCTTGTTTTAAAGTGCCAATTTGATTAAGCCCCCTTCCAGTTTCAAGTTCACCATTAGCAATCTTAGTAGCAACTTCAATTGCTTGAGCCATCTTTAATTCATCATTATGTTTGCTAGATGTAGTAACAATGTTGATAATGAAAACTAAATTGGAGAAGAATTGGAGAACAGAAGCTACTTCTCTAGAAGCTGCAACTAAAGCAAATTGAAGCCTATGAGCCAAACAATGAATGTAACAGGCATATGGACATTCATGGTAAATTAAAGTTTGCAAGCCATTCCATTCAAAGATGACTAATTCATATATATATATATATATATATATATATATATATATATATATATATAAACTCTCATAATGTAAACTAAAATTGTAAAAATTTAGGGGGGGGCCAATTTTATTTTACACACATATTTACATATTATGAATTAAAATTCTCAAAACTTAGGGGGGGCCATGGCCCCCCTCTGCCCCCCCTTGGCTCCGTCATTGAAAACAACAGCAATACAAATGTGGAGACCATAATAGTATCATAGTCTCCTGAAATAGAAGATCAAAAATAAAATGTTTTAGGGTATAATTTTTTTTATGACACTGGGATATTTAGGCTTTCGACCCGACTAATCCCCTGTGGCTCGGAAGAGAGCACCTCAACCCACTCAAAGCACGATAATTACGAGACTCGAACACTGATCAATTTTTAAAGTAGAATTACATGATTGACCAAGCTGCCCTGCAGGGGCTTTAGGGTACAAAAGTATTCGCCTGACAATAACTTGTCGGAACACAAGCTTTGACAAAGCCTAACCAAAGCAATCACATGGTAACCAAACACCCACAAAAATTTGACCGGAATCCTTTCGTAAAATATTTCGTTGAATATTTCGTAAATATATTAGCAGAGTCTACACAAGTTTCACATGTGATGTAGTACAAATCTCGGGTCTATATAAGCGTGCGCTGGCGGCACTTTACTACCACAACCAAAATCTCACCCTCAAAATTCCTTTCTCACAAAGTCTACCAAAACTTTTTTCCTTCTTACAACCCTCACTCCCATTATTCTCTTTCCTTCTCACAATGGTTAACTTGATAGCCTCTCACATTGTCAAACCAGCAAGGCCAATCCCCAGGAAAGTAATGTATTTATCTGAGTGTGATCAATGTAAACCCTTGACTCATGCAACCACCGTCCACTTTTACAAGCCAGAAAATCCAGAATTGCTAAAAGATGCCACTAGGGTTTTGAAAGACTCATTAAGCGAAGCCTTGGCAGCTTTTTATCCTCTTGCTGGACGTTTATACCAGAAAGATGGAGGCCGAGTTGAGCTGCGTTGCAATTCCATGGGTGCTTTACTTCTTGAAGCTCAATCAGAACTCAAAATCGAGGATTTTGGAGACTTTTGCCCAACTCCACAAATCCGTGCCCTGATCCCACCTATAGATTACAATAATACTCCACTTCATGAGGTACCGCTCCTTCTAGTGCAAATCACAAAGTTTGCCTGTGGTGGTGTTTCTTTAGGCTCGGCCGTGTCACATGTCATTGTGGACGGTCAAAGCGGGTGTCATTTTGTTGCCGAATGGGCAAAGATTGCACGCGGTGAAAAATCTGATGATCAACCATACCTAGATCGTACAATTCTTCAACAATATGAAGAGTGCCCATCGTCAATAGCTCCAAAATTACAATACCCAGACTTTTACCCACTGCCCGTCCTGATAGGCCAGTCTAGCAGCTTAGAAGAGCGTAAAAAGGCTACTACCTGTGCCATGTTTCAGTTAAGTAAAGAACAAATTGAGCAGCTCAAGAACAACGTCAACAACCACCACGATTTGGTTCACAAAACTAGCAATCATCCGCCATTTAGCCGGTTTGTAGCTGTATCTGCGCATATATGGAAGTGCTTATCCAAGGCCCGTATGCACAGCCCCGACCAAGAAACGGTTCTATATGTGACTGTGGATTTTCGCAATCGGCTTAAACCACCCTTGTCCGGAAGGTATTTTGGAAATGCTGTCTTACCTGTACCAGCAAGAGCCATTGCAGGTGATCTCCAATCGAGGCCACCAAGCTATGCTTCAAGCAAAATTAAGGAAGCAATAGACAAGGTTACAGATGAGTATGTAAGGTCATATCTTGTTTGTATGAAGGACATGCCCGAGGTATCTTGCAGTCGACATTTTCACACTGTTGGTTGTGCACAGGGGTTGTTCTTTGGAAATCCCAATTTGCTTATTACGAGTTGGGTTGGGCTGGACGTGTACAAAGTCAATTTTGGGTGGGGAGAAGCAATTTCCATGACCCCTGGGTCATTAGGTTATGATGGAAGACTCTTCCTTATTCCTGGTCCTAATGGGGATGGATCGTTGATTATCCCACTGCGCCTGCAAGTAGAACATATTAATGCTTTTAAGAAGTATTTCTACGAAGATATATAATGCTGCAGACTTACAAGGTTGGTTCTAATGTAGTTTGTGTAGTTCATGGGGCTCACTGAAAAGCTTAGTCATATGTGAGTAAACATTATGCACAGCCACTAACATTTGAATTTATTTGTCGGACAGGGAACCAACGAATTGGCAGCTGCTGGAGAACAGTTTGAAGAGCAATTATTGCAGGCAAACGGGACGTGGATCTTTTCAGATATGGAAGATGGAGTAGACGGAATAAAATATTTGTCTCTTAAGGTAGTAGCAAACGAGGAGACTTTTACTCCCTGTGATAGCTAGTATGACCTTTTCAATATGTTACACGTGACGGTTTTCTGTGTTGATGGTATCATGGTATACCACTACTTACGTAGGATGGAAAAATGCATTTTCTTATGTAAGATGGGTCCACTACTTATCATCATGATCCCACTACTTATGTACTAATACAATCCTTGAGCATTTTAAAACCTGGAAGAATTGTCAAACCAAATCATGTATGCTAACACTAGGCAGGGCTGGCCATATTTCAACCTTTATATGGCATGGTAATTATTTGGAAATTGAAGTATGTATAAACTTTCAAGTTGGCTGAAGCAATCAGCCTGACAATTTAGAAGCTATATGCACAGAGATAATTAACTTCTACAATGCATATAAAAGTGCCAAGTGATATATTAGCTGCTTAATTAACAAAAATTTCAACACCAAGTGACATTGCGACTAAATGACAGAAACAAATTAAAAGATAATTCATCTTTTTGATTTTAAGAATTCTCATATTTATATCTATCATTTAGTAATGTCGTGATTTACAGTGTCGTTTTTTGTAGGTGAACTTTTAATTAATAACATCTCCTAGAAATATATTGTAGCTAGGTATCTCTCCAATGCTATTTATTTGTCTAACTTTAAATTTTCTAATGCACTGCAAATGAAATATATGTAGTTTTAGAAATATGACGGACAATATTCCAGTTTTCCTTATTGGTATTCTACCCTTCCTGTAGTAAAGTATTATTAAATTATTAAACGTGCATGAAGCAAATGAAATGCCAATAACTATGGATTCGAATTTTGTGAATAGAGAAAATAGTGTTGAGATAATCATCCTCAAAAAGAATATGACAATATTCGAATTTTGATTAGTTGGAACTCAATGCGGTCGCTAGATATTGGGACGTATACAAAAAAAAAAAAAAAAAAAAAAAAAGTAGATGTTTTCAGTCCTGAATCTTTGCTTATGGCTCTTTCAACATGTATATATATAGATTTACATTAAAAAAATATTTATGCAGTTTTAAAAATATGTCGGACGTTATTGATATTCCACTTTTTCTTATTCTACTTCCCACACCCCGCTCCCCTTATTGGCATTCTACCCTACTAGCTCATTTTCTCTGGTGAAAGTAGTTCCACTTCCCCCGAGACGAGAACAACTATGACGTCAGCTATCCCCAGTTAAGGGGGCCCCCCAAAAAGAAGAGTAAGCAAAGCAAATGACAAAACAACAGCGATACAAATGTGGAAACCATAATAATATGTTTTCAAAAATAACATATGTTTGAGTACAAAAGCATTTGTCAGACAACAATTCGTCAGAGCACAGGCTTTGACAAAGCCACATGAACATTTTATAAAGCAAGAAATCACAACCATAAATCAGAGTTGCAAAACTTTGATTATTAGGCATAGAGATTAAATTTTCTCCAGATAGCAAAAAAAATTAGAAGCATGTGGAAAGGAATCAAAACCAAGGAATAGTTTTCTAACTCAATCTACCAAGATTTTATTACAACCACCAAAAATCATAAATGCTAAAATAATTATCAGAAAATAAAAAATATAGCTTTCCATTCCAACGAGCATATTAAACGCTAAAATTGTATATCTCACTATCTTTTTTGCATAATAATGAAGGTAAAAAGCAGAAAAGAAGCCCTACTCCAATGAATTACAATCAACAAAATAGGGAAGGGGAAAAAAAATAAGAGAATCAGAGACAAACAAAAAGGAAAAAATTAGATAATTTAAACAAAAGCATAAGAGATTTAGAGGTAATGATCAGTAAAACCATTACACATTAACTAAAAGATGAAGAAGAAAAACTCAGAAGAAGAAGAGGGGCAGAGGAAAAATTTGGTTTCCGAGAATAGTGATGACAGAGAAAGAAATACCTGAGGAAAAAAACTAAGAATGAAGAAATGGTCATGACGGTTGAAGCAACGATGAACTATGGAAAGAAAATTAAGAAATCCGACACGAGCCCTAGAAATCTGATAGCTAACTTATTTTATATAATATTTCGTTTATATCATTAATATATTTTTTAATGAGTAAATCGTATTTTCACTGATAGTATATATATTATCATCGTTAGATTTATGACATGTATATAAAAGTAAAATTTTAAATTCAAATTTTATATAGTTGTCATTTATCCAACGTTGATAATATATATATTATCAGTGTAGAAAAAATTAATTCTTTTTATATATTTTAATTATTTTTTATTTTATATATATTATATTATAAAAATATTATAAAAATTATTTTAAATAATACCCTATCAAACGCAGTGCTGGACTCCTCCGCCAGACCATATCTTTTATCACCTAATCCCAAGATTGAAAACCGTGGGAAGCGTAGGGGGTTATGTACCCACATTTGGTAGCAGCAGATGCGATGCCATAGCTGTTTGTACTTTGTAGTGAAAGGGCAGCAACGGGCCTTGTCACATAAGTACATGTGATAATATTAATAAAAGTCTGATAACCAAAGTAGATGCATCCACAGTACACGTAACCCAAAACAAAAGCGGGGTCTGATAACAAAGTACATGTCACACGGGATATTGGCTCACTACTAGGCCTCGGCTCGAGCTCGTGTTCTCGAGCCGTTCGTTGAGATACACGAGACGAGCTTGAGCCTTCATTTTTTAGGTTCGATAGCTAGACGAGCTGCTCGTTGGGCTCAAATAAATATGAAATTATAAAAATATCTCTGAATCAATTAAAATTTACAATTTCTCTGCACACTCGGACTCAAGCTATAATCGATCTTCGGCCACTATAGTCTAAGCTATAATCGATCTTTTTCTGATACACTGTAGTCTAAACTTTACTCCTTTCTTTGATTAGGTTAACTTCTCTGCTCACTCCTTCCTCACTTCCTTCGATCGATCTTCTTCCTCTGCCGACCGACTGTCCCAAACTCCCAATTTTCACTCTATCACTGCCATCGCTGCTACTGCTAGCTCCATCTCTATCACTTCCGCCAGCACCACTTGAGCAACCTCCAAGCCATGCAAGAATCTGAGTGCGCAACCCATTGACGGACGAGGATCTGGAAGGTGATCCCAACCAGCTTTCCCTCTTTTTCTCCCGCGAGGCTGACTGACGGGCTTTCCGAACTCAACCAGCTTCTCGGCGCATTCCCATCTCCGAGCTTTGTCTAAGCTTTTCCAGCGTCGCAAGTGTGCAACCCGCTAAGCCCATCTCCACCACTCCCTACCGTGTCCAACATCCTCAGATCAGTCCATTGGATTTTCTCCCTAGATTTTGCAGGTATGTACTGAGGTTTTTTTTCTTTTCCTTTTCCTTTTTCTTTGGAATCTAGAAGGTGATCCACTTTGCTCTGCTTTCAAGTAGTAATACCAAGGGGTAAATGAAATCCCATGTCACACTTTTTGATACTGTCTTGATGATAGTTTGCATTTTACCCCATTTATTCTGTAATTTATGTATCAGATGTTACATCCCTGTAATTCTCGAATATAAGAAGTTCTTTAGCTTTCCTCGTACCAAGTTTTGGTTTTCTAGGATATGATGCTATCATGAGTAACAGGATTGCAAATGAATCTTTGTCCACAGAACTAAAATTTGTTGGAACTAAAGAGAACACTTTTTATTTGTTAGGAACTAAAATTGCGCATTTTAATTTTGGAGAACTAAAATTTCATAGTAAGCTTTTGCATTCTGAGAAGCACACTATGCATAAAATATTGCATAAGGAATGTCAATGAATGTGAAGCAAATAACTCATTTCTATTAAAACAAGCTGCTTCATCATTTCTATTAGAATTGTTGGATGTCCCTTATAAGGCTTTGCTCGCTGAAAGAAATCCTCCCTTTGAGCTTGACAAAAGTAGTAACCCTCAAATAATTCCTGGAAATCCGAAAGGAAAATAAAACACAAGTAGCATCCACAACAAAAGATATACTACAACTACATCATCATCCAACTCTATTAGGAAATGTAACTGGTTGTACCAGATTTTGTCTATTCCCATGCTATAGCACAAATGTATACCATGAGACTTGCTGTCCTCTTGTTTCTTGAAAATAATTACTGCTACTAACTTGTTTACTAGTAATAGTAATCTGTTTTGGGACTAGAGAATGCTCCTTTTTTTTCTTTTGCATTTTGGCCAAATCGTTTTTCTTATGACTCTTTTAACCTTTAGGAATTTTCTGGAGTTGGAGTTGGTGGACTAATTCTCGCTTCATGTCATGCCTTGCCACAAGCTGGTATTCTTGTGGACATTTGGATAATTTGTATTAGTGGATATTTGTGGACATTTGGATAATTTGTATTAGTGGATATCTGGATATTTTTGGATAATTTGTATTAGTGGATATTTGGATATTTATGATTGTATTAGTGCATAATTTGTAGGCCTCAAGATCAAGAATATGTGAAAAATTGTTGTTATCATGCTCAAATTTTGTCAAAAATATGGGGACAAAAATGCTGTTTTCTTGCTTAAATTTCCAGAAATTTTCGAGCTGTTTTCGAGTTCGAACTTGAACTCCTAACGAGCTAGAAATCGAGCTGCCTTTGAGCTTCATGTGAGCCAGAAAATCAAGCGAAACTTGAGCTATTCGCGAGCCAGAATTCGAGCTAAGCTCGCGAGCCATAAACGAGTCGATCTCGAGTTTTCCTTTTCCTATATCGAGCCGAGCTCGACGAGCTCGTGTATAAATAAGTGTAACTCGACTCGATAAATTCAAAACTCGATTCGACTCGACTCGTTTGTACCCCTATTCACTACTATGGTGAAAAGCCTAACCAAACACTCACACATATTTGACCGGAAACAGTTCAAAGCCAAAGCCCATAGGACTAAACAGGTACAATGAATTGATAAAGGGTAAATCAGTAACCTACACTGACAATCCCAATTTAAGGGTTGTTCTTCAAGCTGAATGAATGATTTACATTTGCATGCCAAAGTACTAAAAAGGCCCTTTAGGAGACGGAGGAAGAACTTCCCAAAAATGAAACCAAAAGTCCTTTTTGTTGTATATGTAGGATGAATGTGAAGATAAATCTATAGCTTACAATTGAATGAAGAACGATGCAAATATTTAAGGATTCAAGAACTAATAAACCCTTAAGGCAATTCAAGAAATTATTTGTCACATCCTATGTTGTTCAAATAATATATCTTTATATTTCACAAAGTCGTAAACTTTTGTCGAAATTTTATTTTATTGAAAAGTTTTCAAAATAAATGAAAGGATAAATTCCTGAAAAGAATACACTAAGTTTCTATTTAATCAAGTTGGCAAAAGAATTTCTTTGAAATGAATATTGCAAATTTCTATTTACACACACACACACACACACACACACACTCTCTCTCTCTCTCTCTATGGCACTTTTTTTTGGTTGGTTTTTCTCTACACATTCTGCAAAGTAAACTTTTCCCAAAATAAAAATATTGAGTGTTGCTTTCCAATCTAAAAAATAAAAATTAAAATAAAAATTAAAAAGTAAGTGGATTTTTTTGGGCAACAAAACAGTTTGAGTGAACTTGAATTAGTAGTAATACATTATCTAGCTCAAATACAAATCAAAGTTATTGATTATTCAATCAAGCTCATTCAAAATTGGTTTGTCAACTAATGCTGTTGGACGTGAGCTTGAATTAGTAGTAATTAAGATTTCAAAATTGATTTGACACTGATGAAACTTGAAATTCATCTATAAGGAGTTTAAGTTACTAGAAGTTGACTTCCTAAAAAGTTTGAGACTCGAACAATTAACAAGTCAAATGTAAATCAAAATTCTATACTTGTTAAAATAAACAAACATGCCAACTAGCTCATTTTGATTAGTTTTGTTTACATGCCTAGTAACTTGGGACCAAAACATCAAAAATTACACTTGCTCCTATTATGAGGTTCCATTAAAACCATACACAAACAAACCAGTTTTTACTTGAATTTTTCTCCTTGTTGAACTTCTAAGTACATAATTGAGCGAAATACGTCTTGGTGGATTAAATAAGGGGCACAAGTATCGTGGTTTTGTAATGACCGAAAGAGACACAGGAAAAGGTCTTGCTTTTTGCGTCTAATGAGATGAACCAAATTGGTTCTTGAATATTTCGTTGAACACTTTTCTTTAGTAATTCCTTGTGAGTGTGGTAAGATATATACTATAATTGCAACAACCAAAATACTTTTGTAAAATATATTAGCAGAGCCTTCACAATTTTCGTGTGATATACTATAAATCTCGAGTCTATATAAGAGCATCTTCAACCGCGTGAAATAAGCGGTGTAATGTCTGACAGCTTAAGGTTTGGTGGCCGTGTAAGCCGTTGGAAAAATTTTGCCCAGCAAACTAGCCGTTTTCAACGTTCATTTTTTTTTTCAATTGTGGAGTCCATTTTTTCCAACATTCATTTGAGGTATCACGTATTTGTTTAATGTTCTGCATAATTATTTTTCAAAAAATAACAATATATTATTTTTGAGAGATAGAAAAAGATGTATTATTCAAACTTAGAAATTAATAATATTATTTGTAGAAAATAAAAGATTCAAAAGGTAAAAAATTTAATGAAATTTAATACTTTATTTTTTAAAAATAACAAAATTATTTTTAAAAATTACTTTATTTATTTATGGGATATGAGTTATGCATTATTAAAATAAATATTTGATTTAATTGTGAATCCATGCTATTACACCTTCTGGAGTGTAATCCATTGTGAGTGAAAGTATAATAAAAGAGAAAAAAGTGAAATGCTGACGTGATGTATGGATTACACTAAAGAGAGTGTAAACCATTGCCGATGACCTAAGCTTACGCTGGCGACACTTTGCTACCACAGCCAAAATCTCACCTTCAAAATTTCCTTTCCTTCTCACAAAGTCTCCCAGCTGCCATACTTTTTTCCTTCTTACAATTCTCACACCCATTATTCTCTTTCCTTCTCACAATGGTTAACTTGATAGCCTCTCGCATTGTCAAACCAGCAAAACCAATCCCTACAAAAGTAATGTTTTTATCTGAGTGTGATCAACGTGTAGCCGTGACTCATGCAACTGTCGTCCATTTTTACAAGCCAGAAAGTCCAGAATTGCTGAATGATGCCACTGAGGTTTTGAAAGACTCACTAAGCGAAGCCTTGGTGGCGTTTTATCCGCTTGCTGGACGTTTATACCCGAAAGATGGGGGCCGAGTTGAGCTGCATTGCAATTCCATGGGAGCTTTACTTGTTGAAGCTCAATCTGAACTCAAAATCCAGGATTTGGGAGACTTCTGTCCAGCGCCACAAATCCGTGCCCTGATCCCACCTATAGATAACAATAATACTCCCCTTCATGAGGTACCGCTCCTTTTAGTGCAAATTACAAAGTTTGCCTGTGGTGGTGTTTCTATAGGCTTGGCCGTGTCACGCGTCATTGCTGACGGCCAAAGCGGGTTTCATTTTGTTTCCGAATGGGCAAAGATTGCACGTGGTGAAAAATCTGATGATCAACCATTTCTAGATCGAACAATTTTTCAGAAATATGAAGACGATCATCCATCATCAACGGCTCCAAAATTACAATACTCGGACTTTTTCCCCCTACCCGTCCTGATAGGCCGGTCTAGCAGCTTGGAAGGGCGTAAAAAGGCTACCATCTGTGCCATGCTTAAGTTAAGTAAAGACCAAATTGAGCAGATCAGGAACAAGGCCAACGACCAAGATTTGATGATTCACAAAACTAGCAATCAAAGGCCCTTTAGCCGGTTTGTAGCAGTATCTGCACATATATGGAGGTGCTTATCCAAGGCCCGTATGCACAACCCCGCCCAAGAAACGGTTCTATATGTGACTGTGGATTTTCGCAAGCGGCTTAAACTACCCTTGCCCGGAAGGTACTTTGGAAATGCTGTCTTACCTGTACCAGCAAGAGCCATTGCAGGTGACCTCCAATCGAGGCCACTAAGCTATGCTTCAAGCAAAATTAAGGAAGCAATAGAGAATGTTACAGATGAGTATGTAAGGTCATATCTTGTTTGTATGAAGAACATTCCGGAGGTATCCACCAGTCCATATTTTCACACCGTTGGTCGTCCGCAGGGGTTGTTCTTCGGAAATCCCAATTTGATCGTTACGACTTGGGTTGGTCTGGGCTTGTACAAAGCCGATTTTGGGTGGGGAGATGAAATATTCATGGCCCATGCGTCACTAGGTGATGATGGAAAACTCTTCATTATTCCTAGTCCTAATGGAGATGGGTCGTTATTGATACCATTGGGCCTACAAGTAGAACATATTAATGCTTTTAAGAAGTATTTCTATGAAGATATATGATGATGTAGACTTACAAGGTTGGTTCTAGTGTAATTTGTGTAGTTCCATTGGGCTCGCTAAAAAGCTTAGTCATATATAATGTAAACTTTAGGTGCCACTAACATTTGAATATATTTGTTGTACAGGGAACCTACAAATTGGCAGCTGGTGGAGAAGAGAACAGTTCAAAGAGCTATTATTGCATAGAAACGGGACGTGGAACTTTTAATAAATGGGAGCTGGAGCAGAGGGTACCCAAAAATTTGTCTCCAAAGTAGTAGCAAATAAGGAGATTTTTATGATGTCTTTTTTTGTAAAACAAAAAAAAAGGATTAATTTTGTATGTATCGAAAGTGGATGCATTAACGAATATGGATACTTACTACTTCATCTCAATTTGAATTTGAATCTCAATTTCAATTTTTACACTTGTTATATATATTTATGTCTGTTAGTGTATATGCTGTCCATCCCATAACCGGGAAGCTTGTAATCGTATAATGGCACATCGACTACTAGGTTAAGGTAAGAATGGAGTAGCTTTGGAACCACCATGGACACTACAAAAAATGATCAAACATGCGCTTGGATTTATTTAGATAAAAATGGTGACCATGAAATCTTTTTTCCTCCCCCTCATATGCAATAACATATTGTATCACTTTTTAGAGTATGGTGTATGTTTTTTTTTTTCACTAGCGGCAACTTCTAGCCTAACCTAACCTACTCCTACTCCTAGGGGGGGACTTACTTGTTAAGGGAAACGACTCTAGGGAGTGAGCCAATTGAGTCGGGAGAACCTGACGGGGACTTAACCACCATCTGACCAGACGGGTACAGAGTATGATGTATGTGACGTTAAAAGAAAGTTAAAAAATATGTTAAAGAAATATTAAAAACAAACTCTAGATTTCTCCGTCAAGAATGGAAATCGAACCAAGTTAGAACAGTATATGTGTACATAAAAATAATGATAAAAAACTGTGTCGTAAAATTAAACAGGCACAATAAGTACGTTTTTACACCCAACGCCCGGGAGAAAAAAGGAAAGAAAAATCGAAGGAATGCAAATCTTGACATCTAGTTTATGCAATTTGCTGTTGATGATTTGCTTATATCAAAATGAATGTATACCTATCCTAGTTATCCTCTAACAAAGCTTTTTGTTGAAGGAAATAAGAAAAAAAACAAAAGGAGAGAAAAATTGGAATTCTATTCTATATCAGATAAAACATTGTTCAAAAAACTCAAACACGGTGGTGGAATTGCATCCTATTGAAATATCAAAACAATTATTGAGACATTATCAAAAGAGGAAATAATTCAAAACATCCCTCACATTTTATAAAATGACTTTTCATCCTTCACTTTTAAAAGTATAATTTTGCATCCCCTACAAATTTATATTAGTCAAATTTGGTCTCTACCTAAATTTTCGACTAGTTTTTTGTCGGAATCCCTCACGTGTCTAGTTTTTTGACTAGTTTTTTTTAAACCCATGCATATATCTATTTAATTTTACCTGAGCAGTACAAATAGTATGTAATATATTTCTATTTGATTTGTAATATATCTCTATTTGATTTTGCCAAACGAAATCAAATAGAGATATATTACATGCTATTTGTACTGTTCATGTGAAATCAAATAGATATATATATGTTTAAAAAAATTGTTAGTTTTTCACTCATATTCATTTCCTTTTACTCGAATATTGAAAACAAAGAAGACATTTAATCCTAAACATTATCAAGTGTATATATCGAATTAAATTTGGACAGAAAAAATAAATAAAGAAAAAGTATGACAAAAAGAAGTATATAATTGGCACTTTCAAATTTTAAGACAATCACAAGTAAGTAATTCAACTGTTGGCCTTAAAAGTGACGAGTAGAAATTTCAGATTTAAACTGCAATTTGTTAGCATGACTATAGAATTCGAGCTAGGATCCATTAATTAGATAGCCTTATTATACAACTCAATAAATAAATTATTACCAAAAGAGAAAGCTCAGAAATATTGAATAGGTTCATATGGTGAAATCATATATATATATATACATGGGTTTAAAATAAAATAGTTAGTTTTAAACCCCTGTATATATCTATTGAATAGCATGTGTGCAACTACGATTAGCCTGTTTACGTGAAATCAAATAGAGATATATTACATGCTATTCGTACTATTTAGGTGAAATCAAATAGATAAGAAAAAACTATTCGTAAACATAATCAATGAGGGATTAAAAAATTCATTTTGTAAAATGTGAGGGACGAAACAATTCATTTTATAAAATGTGAGAGATTATGAATCGAATTATGTAAAATTTGATTTGACAATATTACTCTTAAAAAATGATCACGTGTAATTTTCCTCTTAAACAATGCACGTGATGGATTTCGATAAAAAAATTAGTTGAAAACTTAGGTAAGAATCAAATTTGATTAATGTGAATTTGTAAAAAACGTAAAATTATACTTTTAAAAAAATGAGAAATAAAAAATATCATTTTATAAAATATGACGGATGTTTTGACCGATTTTCCTTATCAAGAGTATCTCTTCCTGTCCAGACAAGATCAATTATTAGAGACTTTTTTCATGTCCATATGTACACGACCCCTCAAGAGACTGTTCTGCTGACTTTGAGTCGTACTTCAATTTGGCTCTTTCCAACTTCAACACCAGTCCAACACACTCTTTTAGAGCTGCCTCAAAAAAGGAAAAAAATAATCATGCAAAGTTAACCTTTGTTTTTTTCGAAATTTGATATATAAAACTCTTTTGATTATCTTTCAAAGTCTTTAAGGTACATTACCATGTCATAATTCTCTCTCTCTCTCTCTATTTTTTTTTTTAAAAAAATTGCTTACATATTTGCAAATTCCTTTTTGGTTAATTGCCTTTTTCTCTGACGTTAAAATAGGCAATACCTAATATTGCTGGAATGAGATTGACGTCAAAGCAATGAAATGTCATCTTCTTATTCTTTTAAAAAGAAGTAAAGAATATTAAGAAAGAATGCCATATCTTTATTAGCTTGAACTTTTTGGGTACATTCTATCTTTGATATTTAATTCGAGGAGCCCACCACCCCTTTCAATAATTGATATTTGTTAAGTGTAAAATTACGATCATTATTCTTTGTCAACATCCATTTTCCAAGAGAATTCTATGAAAAGTTGAGAGTAAATGTAAATGTCACAAAAAGATCGCCATCCAATTTATCAACTTAAAAGGAGGTCTTTATAATCTCTACATTTAAAAAAAAAAGGGAATAAATTCAAAAATTGTAAGTGTTATAGACTTTTTTTTTTTACCGTTAAACCCCTATATAAAGGCCTGAGGCCAATTCTCTTCTGCAGCAAAAGAGTTGAGATTTTCGCATCTAATTTGCTGGCACCATTAATGCTAGCTCTACTTCCAAATGCCCCACACGGTATTGGACACAATTTGCCCAACCAGATGAAACCTCCTTTATCGGAAATTACACGTGGCGGACTTCTGTGCAGCCGACATATATATTTATTTTTCCCCGGTCCCTGTTGATGGTGTCATGGCACCACCAGTTATGTAAGATGGAAAACCAAGGGGAGGAGCCCAAGCCCACCTTTCAATTGGACAATGACCGACACATACCTTAAACCAGGAAGAATTTTCATAATGCCACAATTTAGGAGCCATATACATAGAGATAATTAACTTCCACAATGCATATAAAAGTGCCAAGTGATATATTAGCTGTTTAATTAATGAAAAATTCGATACTAAGTGACATTGCGACTAAATGATAGAAACAAATTAAAAGATAATTCATCTCCTTGTTTTTAAGATTCTCACGCTTGTATTTATCATTTAGTAATGTCATGATTTATAGTCATTTTTTTTTTAAGATGAACTCTTAATTAATAACATCTCTTAGAGATTGGTATCCCAATGCAATTTTTTTGTCCAACCTAAATTTTCTAAGGCACTGCAAATGAAATATAAGTAGTCTTAGAAATATGACGGACAATATTGATAACATTCCACTTGTAGCAGAGTATTATTAAACGAGCATGAAGCATATGAACTGTCAACGACCAACAGTGTAGTGTGGATACAGTGCCCTTCATATCCAATACAGGGCTTCTTGTGGGCAGAAGCTAATTTTTGCTTAGCTTTAGAATCAATGAAGAACTACATGCAAAATAAACAAATAAGAAAAGAACTCATTTATAGAAAAGAAGAAATAATCCCAAAGACCAAACTTTTTCAGTTCAAGATAACTTTGCTCCTAATGTTTATCCTTCCTAATGGTGCTCCACTTAGTTTGGCAAAAAGCAGATTGGTGTAGGAATAAAATCAGTCAAATCAGACCCTTCCTTTTTTTAATCACTGTTAAAATGCTTGGCTTATTTAGGCACAAATTAAGTTCGTTATGGGAGTACAATAAATTAAGGACTTCACAACAGAAACATCAGAAGCAACGCACGTCCGCGCCTGACACATGCTCTGTCTGAAGTCAGCTGCGGACGTGCCCAGTCAGCACGTTCGCTCTGACACCTGCTGCTCCCCTGAATTTTTTGCAGACAAGTTTCCGGTGGAATTTTTAATTATGCGGACGTGCCTAGTCAGCACGGCCGCTATAAAATGAGAAACACCCCCTGTCAGAGGTACATTTGACGGATTGTTTTTTTTTTTTAAACGTATAATCTAAGAAATTAGCCGCTTTAGGGTCCATTGGTTCCATCAAAGTCAGTCAGACACCTTCTGTATTATCACATGGCCTGGTAAATATACAAGAAATCTTTTCTGCAGCTGCTTGGATGAGCCTAGTAAAACTAAGGGATAATTTCAAAAACCTCCCCTGAGGTTTCTGACATTTACACTTACCTCCCCTGTGATTTGAACAATTACACTGACCTCCCCTGAGGCTACTAATCCTTTACAAATTCAGTCCAAATAATTAAAATATTATTTTAGAGTGTGAGGACCCGTAATTTTTCCTAATTTCTAGGTTTTATTTTCTTTGAATTGCACGTTTTTCCATATTTTCTTTATTCGAAAAATTTTAAAACATAATTTTTATTAGTAAATATAGTTTTAAATGATTTTTCTAGTATCGGTTAGTTTTTGAGAAATTAAGAACGTATATCGGACGTGGGACCTGCTAGTGCGAAAAGTTCGGTAAAATTTGGCCAGTTAGGTTAAGTTTTGGATATTGGGTTTAATTTATTGGATGTTAAAAGATAACTAGAGGTTGCTAAATGGATTAATGGTGGAGAGACAAAAGGATAATTATAAGCCAAAAGAGATACTAGGTGTCGCGTTTTCATTGGACCTTGGACTTTGACCATCTTATTACCTTTACTAAATAACCAAAAATTCATCAAAAATCTCATCTTCTTGGCCGGCCACTCTTGGAGAAAACAAGAAAGAAAACTCTTCAACTTTTGCTTCCTTTTCTTGCCAAATCTTGAAATCCAACCATTAATCTCCCAAATTTCTCCATAAAACCTACTTGCTAAGAAGGATAGAAGTGCTTGGTGGAGTTGTTTGGAAAGGAAAGACCCTAAGCTATCTTGTCTCTAGTGTTTACAAGGTGAGTAGTGAAGGAACCCCTCTCCTCTATCTAATGATGTTTAATTAATGACTTGTGGTAGCCTAAGGGATGAGATTAGGTGTTATTTCATGATTTTGGTTGAGATTGATGACATTTTCTATTTAATCATGATTTTTCTAATTTAATATGATTCATATGTTGTGGCCATGGATAATGATTGGAAATGATCTGGAATGAAACCTTAATGTGTCAATTGTAGTTATTTGCGGAAAATTTCTGCATTGAACGGAAATTTCGGAAGTTAGGGTTTCGATTACTCCCTTTTCTGCCCGGTACTGTTCCTCATAGTTAGAGGCTGAATTAGCTTTGGGTTAAAACATGAAAGTTGTATAGAATGATGTTTTATAGTAGCCTGCAAAATTTCAGTTTCGAAGCAATGTAGCCTGTGAAAAGACCGCATTACCCCTGCTGCCCTGTAGTTACCCGAAACTGAGAATCAGCTTCTGTAATTGGTTCTTTTGACCAGGAATACTACCGAATTGGTTGTTGATGTCTTGTTAAGAATTATAGCCGTGTATCTTAGCTTTCAAATGGCTTTGGAATCACTTGAATTGGAGTTGTATATGCTGAGATATAACTGAATGAATCAGGACTGCCACAGTGAACTTCGAACTGGACAAATCTGAGGTTATTTTGGTAACTTTGACCTAGTTAGGACGAGAACTGGACTAAGTATTCTGCATCAAAGTTATAACCCTCTGTCTTAGCTTCGAAACGGTATAACTTTTACTTCAATCCGATAAGCGTAGTTTCAGTTAGGTCCGATACGCTAAGTAGCGGCGAATCTGCCTTTTGTTTCGTAACTTAGATTTCATTTCCGGAAATGTTTCTAGCATGATTTTTGTATTTATATGAATTTAAACCTAGTGAACGGCTTTTGGAAATGAGATTATTTTGTATGAGATGTTGGGACTGATTTGAGGAAAATAATGAAGCCATTAATGGCTGGAAAATAGGTAAACACAAGGGATATGCTGCCCGAAATTTTACTTGAAGGCTAGTTGGATTTACTTGTGACTTGAGCGAAGGGTTTTAGGGTTGTTCATGTCTTTGATACCAACTGCTACCTTTTACTCCAAAATCACATTGTTATTTCTGTGCACTGGTAGCTAATTTGATCAGGCACACGACTTATAATTGAGTCTTATTTATACATTTCGTGTACTGGATTCATGAAAGTGGGAACTATAATTGTTTCACCTTGGTTATTTTAGGATTTCTTGGTGATTAAAGCTCTATTTTGGGCAAAAACTTTTGAAGTATCTGTATTGAAACCGGTGAGTGTACCACTCCCCTTATTTGTTTTGTTACTTAACTTGATTTCTGCACTTGCAATCTGTGATCTGAATGACTGCAATGTCTGTTTATTCTGTTTGAGACGAGGGTGTACTTTATCACACTTGCTCTCTTATCTGTCTATATGCCTATTTACTGTGTATAATCTGTTAACTGTATCTGAATCTGTTCGGATGTCATTTGGAGGCTGGTATCCAACGACCTTTCTGTGACCTCTGAGTTTAACACCTGTGGCTAGTGACTCAAGTCGGGCCGGCAAGGGCCTGGTCGATTAGATAACGAACCACAGTAGTCTGTTCTGGGAATCTTTGGGTATTGAAACTCTTGATTCCGGTATGCTCGAGTATTACCATTTCTGTACTGTATGGAGTTCGGGCCCGGTAGGGGTATGTTTGGTGGACGGAAATTGGTGTAAAGTGGGGTCTACGGATATGTTGGTTCTATTTACGTTGACGGAGAGTCAACGGATTCGGATCAAGTACTGCAAATGGAAATCTGGCTCCTGAGAGCCACCCGTATCCTTTCCCTTTGAACCACGGTGTTTAAATGCTTTCCTCTATATCTGGTACATGTATCTGATTGATTCAACGTGAAAGGCCATGATTTTACCCCTATTTGTTTGGTAACTCATTGAGCGTAAGCTCACCTCTTTCTGTTACCTTTGTTTTCCTTACAGGGAACCACTTTTGGGAACTATGACTTTGAAGTATGAGTTGAACTAGTTTAGATTTTGTATAGCTCCCCAATGGTTGAAAACCCTAATTGTACTTATTTTTTGAAAACGAAGCCCTAATTGTATTTTGTGTAGTATGAATATCTCGGATTGCACTGTATCCGGATTTGTTCAAGACTCCAATGTAAATATTTGTAGTTTCCACTTGTTCGTTTTCTTTGGATCTTATCGCACGTACTATGTTGGGTTTGTGTAAATCGACTCCGTAGTCCTGGCGAGAGCTGGGCAGGCGATCCGCCGAACCCTTTGGTTCGCTTTAGGGTGAGGTGGGGTTCGCTTTAGGGTGAGGTGGGGCTGTCATATAGAGAGTGAAATTAGAATTTTGTACCTGATTTGTCCTTTGTGCCACATGTCCAATGAATGGCAAAGTATTACAAATTAATTAACAATTAATAAACTTTAACGAGCGTAGTTTATAGGCAAATACGTATTGCCTATTTAAAGTACCAGTTCTTTACATGAATTTTATTTTCAAACATTTACTTTATCACAAATATTTATTCTCAAATATAGATTTGTATTTACTCTCAAATATTTAATTTTTATTAAATACAAAACCTACCAGTTTTTCTTCCGTAGAAATATTAATATAACATTTTTTTCAATTTCAATTACAAATATTTATGTATTTAATATAAATTAAATGATTCAGAATAAAATACTCATAAAGAGCTAATACTTTACTCATGTAATGGATGAAAGCCATAAAAAATTAACATTTTATAGGCCATTTCTTTTTTTTTTTTAATTTAAATTTATATTAAATAGATAACCTATCGATTTTCTTTTTACAAGAATATTATTGTAACACCTTTTAATTTTTAATTACAAATATTGATATATTTATTGTAAATTAAATATTTAAAAATAAAATACCTGTAAAGAGCCGGTATTTTAAATAAGTTATGCGTGTTTGCCTATAAACTACACTCCTTACTTAAATCAATAAACTATACTCCTTACTTTAAATAGTGTAGTTTATAGGCAAATACGCATATCCTCTTTAAAGTATCGGCTCTTTACAGATATTTTATTTTCAAATATTTAATTTATGATAAATATATTAACATTTGTAATTAAAAATTAAAAAGTGTTAAAGTAATATTCTTGCAAAAAAAATCAGTAGGTTATCTATTTAATATAAATTAAATATTTTTTAAAAAATAAATGGCCTCATAAACTATTAATTTTTTATGACTTTCATCCATTACATGAGTAAAATATTGACTCTTTATAGATATTTTATCCTGAATCATTTAATTTATGTTAAATACATAAATATTTATAACTAAAATTGAAAAAGTGTTATATTAATATTTCTACGGAAGAAAAATTGGTAGGTTTTGTGTTTAACAAAAATTAAATATTTGAGAGTAAATACAAATCTATATTTGAGAATAAATATTTGTGATAAAGTAAATGTTTGAAAGTAAAATACATGTAAAGAGCTGGTACTTTAAATAGGCAATACGTATTTGCCTATAAACTACGCTCGTTAAAGTTTATTAATTGTTAATTAATTTGTAATACTTTGCCATTCATTGGACATGTGGCACAAAGGACAATTCAGGTACAAAATTCTAATTTCACTCTCTAAAATAATATTTTAATCATTTGGACTGAATTTGTAAAGGATTAGTAACCTCAGGGGAGGTCAGTGTAATTGTTCAAACCACAGGGGAGGTAAGTGTAAATGTCAGAAACCTCAGGGGAGGTTTCTGAAATTATCCCTAAAACTAAATATACTACCTAACGACATCCCTTTCTTGAGAACCATTGAGCTTGGTTCAGTGGCCACCGGGCTGTAGGTGGGAGTTCTGCGGCAAAAAAATTCAAGTAAGATGCCGTAGCATTTTCTTGATCAAGTCAGGTTTATATACCTATTAGTTTCTGACACATAAGTTTTTTTAGACTTTCTCTCTCTGTAAATTAGGGTAGAATAGGTTATACAACTATTATTGATATCGAAAAAAAAAAGACATCCCTTTTTTGAGGCCAAACGAGCCTTGTAACTTTTGATAGCCTTCCAATCCGATTTAATGAAGGCCACATGTAATTATCCTTCATGAATCAATATAAATATATGTAAATACTAGAGATACGGGCACCCTAGAAACTTAATTGAATACATAATAACAAATCATTTTGGTATGTAATGAATAGAGATATATGAGAAAATTGAGTATCAAAATAATAAAAAAATTATTGTGAAGAAAAATTCTATCTATGAAGTTAGTCCCCTATTTTTTTGTGATTTGAACAAAAAATTTTTAACCAGCATTATGTGTACATAATGTACCAAAAAAAAAAAAAGAGAAAACAAATCCGTTATGAGTGCATTGTCGGTTTAATAACAACATAATATTAGTTGTAACTAAACAAAAAACAATCATATTATTTCTAGCACTTTAATAAATATAAAAAGCTTATAAAACCACCAAAACATATCACAGTCTTCAACATCAATAAAAACAGACAAACTTGCACATCTTTCTTTCTTTTTGAGTGAAAAAGCGAGTCAATCCACTCATTTAAATCCTGCCTAATAGCATTACAAATAGGTGAGAACATTATCTCACCAAATAGCTCTAGAATACAAACAGTAATTTTAGATAAAAATATGAACTATCATATTTCCAGATCTACATATACAATATTGAAACAACAATTAGTTTGATAGCAAAAATGTCTTCTTAATTGACACTCTAGATTGAAAGGCTTAATGCTAACTTCCACGACTAACTACAGTCCTTTGACAATCGCTATCATTTCAGCTAGTTAAAACATAATATCAAAAGAAACTTTATCAACTCCTTCAACCAAATAATAATGATAGGTCTAGTCCCACACATAGCAATTATCTCAAATTCTAATTACATTATCTATCATCAGGGACAATAAAAAAGAATTAGAGGAAAAGTCATATATAACCAGTTTAGACAAAAGATTCTGAAATCTAATTTTACACTTCTTTATTCTCAAAATATTATTTGTTAAAATTTAAAACTATGAAAATAAACTACCTATCATAGATACAGGCTAGTAATTCAAAATGAAGAGATACGAAATATTTTCTTCACATCCTAAATAACAAGGCCCAACAATTATTTTATATATCATCCACTTTATCCAGTAAATAAGCACTTTTCATTATTAAGAAACTTTATATAAATCAAAATATCAAAATATAATTATATATCCATAAATTAAGAGGTTTTGATTAATTTTTAATTCTGCAAGTCTCACCATTTCCTTTCTAATCATCATTTATCTTAGACATTCACTTGTCAAATTCTTTCTCCTCCACTCTAGCACTATTATCCTATTATCAAATATCAATTTTAATAATTAAAAAATTAAAATTAGAATGAATATGTATAATGGCATTTATTATTTTACGAGGAAAATGTAGTTACAATTCTTTCATTGTCAACCTGAAAATTTGTCATGTAATCACCACCAGTCCTCTTTTTAGCCTTAGGGAATTTTTTTCCAAAAATAAAACAGACCAAAAGTAATTTTAGAATAAATAAAATTTTAAAAAACAAAAAAAAACACATTTCTTTAGATTTATGGCGAAAAAGTATTCACAACATTACATGCAAATTTCAACTTGTCTCTTTTAGGGGGAAAAAGGAAGTCAAATGAAGGAGGAAATGGTAACAAAAAGAATAAGCAAAGGTTTCTGATTAGGAGGCAAAAAGTAACAATAAATATTAAATAGTACACACCAAAAAGAGACGGTAAGAGGAGAAAATCATGAATCATGATTACTAGACTTAGTAAGAAAGCAAATGTCAAACTCTTTCTGCAGTTCCTATAACGAAACCAGTTATTTAGTTATATATGGATAACATTGAAAGAAAATTCATCAACTAATCCAATAGAGAAAAAAGCAGAATAAATGATGAGAATGAAGGGAAAAAAAAGAAAGAAGTACAAAATAGAAACTAAATGAAAAAGTTGCAATGTAAATAAGGGTTTGTTTAGTTAATTTTATTCAGAAAGGAGAAAGGAAATAAGGTGACAAAAAAAAAGAAAGTAAAAAGAAGAAAAGAAAAAATGAAGATAATTTCCTCAAAAGAGAGATGTGGCACGTGTCAAAATAAAATGAAAATCACTTGGCAATCATTGGAATTGCTACAGTAACTTCACTTTGTTATCCAAAAACAGACTCAAAAAATTGAATCCGGGCACCCTCGCACCCTTGTAACTCATTGTCTCTTATGTTAGATACTTTGAAATAGACAATTTTTTTTTTAACTTTCCAAAAGAATAAGAAGAAATATTGCCACCTTAATAACATAATGGATGATATTTTGCTCTAAAACATGTCTGAATTTGTGAATTGTAAAATGCCTTCAAAACGGCCAGCCCTAAAATTACAGAACTTCAATTCTAATCACTGAAGATAGGCGACTGTGGGGTTCTTGAGCAGATGAAGAAGCTACCAATTGCGACTCTTTAATTTCTCTACTACTTTGTCCATGGTAGAAATGAAGTTGTCGAGGAATGTTGAACTAAAGAAATTGCCAACAATACTATGATGAGGTACTTTCTTGAGACAGGTTTGCTTTGCTTAAGTGGTTACCTATACACTACATCCATGGCTATAGGGTAATTTTTGCATGTTAGTTATATTTCATTGACACAAACTAGTACCAGAAAAGCAAAACACGGAGCAGCTCGTCATAGAGCAACTAAAAAGGAATTAAAAAAAAATTTTGACAATACCTATTAACGGGCTATGATTAAAATTTTCCTAAGATTGATAATATGCTAGACTAAGAGTCTAAAACTTACCATAGACCATTCAAGAACAAAACATCAAAAACTACAGTTGCCCCCTATTGTGAATACCGTTGACATCAGAGACAAAGAAACCTGTTTTTACTTAAATTTTTTTCCATATTGAACCTTTAAAGGTATGAGTCGCGGAAAATATGTCTTGGTGCAGCAATTTTGGGTTGCGAGTAACGGTGCTTTTGTGATGACCGTATAGATACTCAAATAAGAGTCTTGGTTGTTGTGTCAATTGAGATGAACTCAAATGATTCTTTTCTGTTTCTCTATAGTTTTTCTTTTGTAATTTCTCGTGAATTTGGTAAGATATTTATTCGTATTACAATAAGATATAAAATTTTAGAATATAATACTTTATTTAATAGCACGTGTCTTTCACGTGATATTAATGATCTCTAATATTATCTGCAATGATTGTTTTAAAAGTTAAGGTCCATATATTTTATTCGGTGCAAATGGAATAATGTCATAAAAGCACATTCAAATTATTCTATTTGAAGAAATTACAAAAGATTTTAACAAAAGAATGAAAGAGAAAAAATTTAGTTGCATATGAGGTTTCCATATATTGCTCATAAAAGAAATCAGGAACTGCCATTTAAGACGAACTTTAAAAAGATTAACTCCAGGTGGTAGTACTGTAACAAACAAAGAAAAAGCAAAAAATAAAATCGAAAAGTCCAAAACAAATGACCTTGAAGAGATAGACTTAAAATTGTAGCTTTTTGTGTGGAAGGAGCTGATGATATTCGAGATAATATATCTCTGTGGAAAAATACTTATTTTAGATGGCTTACCTGTTTGATATTGAAGTATTGTGGAGCTACAAAAGTGGATGGCAAGAAAGTATCAGTAATTTATGCTCTAAATTCTGTTGAGATATGCGACCTTATTACAGACTTGTTAACCCTAGAATAAATGAATTAGTTGTTGAATAAATCTTGTTATTATGAGTAGTTCCACATTTATAGTTTTTTTGACTAGTTCAAACATTTTGAATTATAAGTACTTTTGTTGAGATTTGTTGGCATAAGATTATATTGATTTGTTTATCGTATGCTCTATAAATAGAGAGTTGATGAATAGAGAATTTAAACTCCATTTTTTAAGCCCCAATACAAGTCTTAATAAACCATTTTTTTTTTCTCAGAACTAAGTGTTATTAGAAAGTTATACTATAAATTCTAATAAATTGGTATTAGAGCCAACAAAGCGGCTAGGGACTGAAAGATTTTTTTTTTTTTTGAAAAACCGGTTAGGGATTGAAATTTAAAGTACTGAAAATAGTATTTGAGTGATTCTGTAGTTTATCTGCCTTTGTCCAAGCTAGAAATGAAGATGTCAAAAAATTTTGACTCGTGTAAATGACAACTAAATTGATGACTTTCAAGAAATTATTTGCTTAAGGCTTGAAGGTAATTTTCATGAAACTCCTGTCCAATTTACTTGCATTGTGAAGTACGCTTTGGACTTGATATTCACCTGAATTTTGTTATTGTCAGTAGCTCAATGCTATGGACGTGTCAAATGAGATTCAAAAAAAAAGTGCACAAAAATCTCTTGAACCAAGTTTACTACTTATGTTGTGCTCCAAAAAAAAAAAAAAAAAACTACTAATGCTGTGTTTATGCTTGTTTCATTTGGGGAAATTATTAGGTGTTTAAATAATTTCTTACTTAAAATAATTATTAGGTGTTATTGAACATTTCCACATTGTGCAAAAAAAAAAAAAAAAGCGTTTTCAAGTAACTAAATAAATAAATAAACTTGAACACTAATTTAAAGTCATCTTTTTTTAATTACCTGTTAACAATTTGCCAAATTGGATACTTGCATAACTTATTTATGTTCAATTACGTTATTTCTATAATCTAGATCACTAAATTGGCCACAAAAAAAAAAACTTTGACTTTATGCATGTTTTTTTTAAATTTTTTGAAAAAGGAATATGGAAAGGGTCACAGAAAAGAATAGGAATCCTTAGTTAGACAGATATTTAATTTATCTGGTAATCAAGCCAAGGCAGAAAATTGGCTGAAACTTTGACTAGTGAAGAAACTGAATCCCAACTCTTCACCCCCTAACTTAAGATTTCGTAAGAGAAATCTAAATCAAGGATTAAAGCCAACCAGTTGGAGCTTCATCATCCTTAAATTTTTGCCCGCTGCCCATTCAACTGTTCTGCATACGCATCCACGAAGAAGCTGTCAACAATATCAACAAGCAGGAACGGTAAATCGCAGGTGTAATACCATATGAAGTATGAACAAGTTGTAACTTTTTTTTTTTTTTTTTTATTAAAAGCTGTAACTCAATGTTAACAAGTTGTACATATCCATGAAGAATTTGTCAACAACATGATCCTAGACAAGTCAGAAGAGAGTAGTAATGAAGGGAAAAGAAGCAGGAACGGTTGAGTGGCGGGTGTCATGAAGCGACGAAGTTCGACGAGTTCCTTTTGGGGGGTAGAACTTGTCCAATTCTTTGTAGCTTTGGCCGTACTCGAGACTTAGGAAAAAGTCGTGTTTACTGCGGCTAATGAGACGAACTAAATGGTATTACGTATGTTTCTTTATAGTATTTCTTTTGTAATTCTACGTTAGTTTGGAAATTATTACTAGTTACAATAAGAAAATAAGTTTAAAACATGCTAGTTTTTTTTTTTTTTTTAATTTAAGAAGTAAGGAGGGGGTAAGGAGATTTAGAAATCTCGAATCTCTAATTCTTGGGATCTTAACATTAGCTACTAAACTAGAGTCTTATCGACTAAAAATGCTAGTCTAGGTGTACGTGCATCACACGTGCCGATACTCATCTTCGATATTATTTGTAGTTGCTTTTCTAGTGATTAATGTTGATTTCAGTATACCAAGAAAGTATGCATCTAAGGATCAAAATTAGTTACAAAAATTCTTTTGCTGATAATTAATAAATTGCATTAATTCTGTTTAATGAGATATACTTTTCTAGAGTTAAAACAATGGGGTTATTGAATGGGACATCTTTCTCAAGTTACATCATGTGCAACTGTCTTGTAGATTTCAACACCTTTCATAGCTCTCAAGTTTCACAATTTTTACAATAAAAACAAGAAAAGATATATTAAGCAAAAACATTGAACGTATGGACAATAATGAAGAGTGCTTCCAAGAATAAAGTCTAGACAATCATGATCACCAGAATTCAATTTGGAAGAATACGTCCGCGGAATAGCAACCAATACATATATTAATGAAAAACTACTGGAGCATTAGTGACTAACACATCATGGCTCGCTAACCTTGGCAAACTAATGAGGTGGCCGATTAAACGCAAGTTCTCTCTCTCTCTCTCTCTCTAATTAGTTTTGATTTGCTGCTAATTGGTGCCCATTGAGAACTAATCACATTGTTTCAAAATATTTTTTTCAACACAAGAAATATTTTAAGTTTGTCAGACTAATCTCCTTGCGCATGTGTATCCCGTCACTCGAGGATACACAAGCAACAGAGAGGTTATTCGAACACACGATCTCGGGACCTAATTAAACTATTCCGAAACCATCTGAGCCAACCCAAGGGGCTAATCACATTGTTTCAATTGAAATCCAATTTTGGTTCTGCATCTATTTTCAATATTCCCAAAATCAAACAAGTCACTGGCAAGGTAATAAATTAAAAACTTAAAGTTCCTATATAAATGCTAAGTCTTATTTAAATGTCAAGCTTACGGTTCTGCATCTACATAAATGTACATATAAATAATGCTTGTGATTTAGATTATATGAGGGAGAATAAGAATCGAGCCAGACAAAATAAGTAGAAAGAAGACCTTAATCACTATGTCAACCCTTTCTCAAATCAAGAACTAAAGATTCATCGATTCATTTATGGACTCAAAATAAAAAAGGAGACTTGGCAAACTGATGAGAAGAAGGAAAAGCTTACCTAGGATAGCACGATTTTTTCTCCAAAAAGACGAATTCTGGAAAGCACAAAAGTACTTCAATGGCAGCGTCAACAGCGGCGGAAATTGGAGGCGGAGTTGGAAAATTTCGCGTCACTACTCAAGAGGAAGACAAGATTGATGCTGTGCTGCACTAGACTAGAGGGTGAAAGAGGTTTAGCAGGGAGAAATGGCAGAGGAAAAATATGAAATTTTTTTTCTGGAAATAAATGAAGACAAGGAATGGGAGAAGCAGCGATAGGTACGGGGTTATGTTTATGGGGTGTGGGTATCGGGAGTGTATGACTATTAAATGATTAATATGTATATATATTTTATAATTATTTTTTATTTAAATGGGTTTGGGTTTGGATCAGATGCAATACTTCATATTCGATTCGGATCGTTAATTTCAGTAAATGAGTAGTGTTTGATTCTCGAATTTGACTCGTGCATCTATCGAGTCAGGCTCGGGCTCGCTCAGCTAAGTGGACGAGTCTTGAAGTATGTTTAACATTGGATCGACGAATGAGACTTGTGACTCGAGCTCGATTCGTTTATCACATACGAGCTGAGCTTGCATGATCTTGAAATCTCGAACAGCTTTTATTGTCAATTTTGGTGATATTCATAAAAATGTCACAATTCAATCACACAAGTTTTATAAAATGACATATATGTCATTTCTTATTGAACCCAAACGAACTACTCGAATAACAAACGATTCGAGCTGACTTGGCTCGTTAATTAATTGAGTATATTTCTAGCTCAAACTCGACTCGTTTACTAAAATTAATGAGCCGAGCTTGAACATTATCCAACTAAGCCCATTCGAGTTTTCGAGCTACTCGTTTTGTTTAACAGCACTATTCCTATGTCAATCATTTCTCATGGTTAATGAGCTGTTTTGGTTTCAAAATCTTGCTAATAAGGGAACACATTGGCCTAAGTCTTGAAAATAAGAAACCAAAATAGTGATTTTTCCTAATAATAAGTTTTTCAACTGCTCAATTTCATATTTTGTCGTGCAGCAGGCGTGCCATGTCAAAAAGACCTCAATCCAAGTTTTCTATTTGGTCATGTGAGTGTCATTACTTTTTTGTAATTGTGTCAACTTAATTGACTCAATTTTTTTTAAAAAAAACTGAATTATGATCCCTCTAATACTAGCAATTTATCCAAGTTCCTCCATCCAAATACCAGGTTTTAATGTGTAACTGCCAAGTGAATGAAACAAAAAAACTTTATCAAATATCAAAAGTTAAAGCTAAACCAGTACTTCCAAAACCAATACCAAGATAACATATACATCTCCAGATCACACAAATTGAGGCCAAAATTCTGTATAGGTGTATAAGTCCCATATTCCAAATGTGAGGCCAAAATCACAAAGTATAGGTGTAAATTTGACAGGTTGTCGAGCCTGTACAATAATAAATACCTGCTTAAAACATAATTTCTATAGATAGTGATAAGTAGGGTCTCTTTTAAAATTCAAACTAACAAAGGGGGGTTTTTTTTTATATATAAATGGTAATAATTAAACGGTTCAAATAAAAATAAATAGCCAACTAAAAATTAAATGACAAATTATTAAAACCAAATTAATAATAACTAAGCTATAGCCAAGAAATAACTTCGACAATGGTTCACCTAATTGATCATCGATACAAAAGTAATATTAATTATTAACTAATAAATAAGTTATAACAGCAAAACAAGTGATGACAGTCAACTCCTCCTTACTGTGTCGGTGATTAAGGTACGACCGTTAATCACTACTCTAATCAAGAAATAATCCTAAGTACGACCATAAGATTTAATTCCCCAATTGCCTTACGTATTAGAGGAACCCTATTCTAACCAAATAATACAGTACCAGGGTTATTTTAGATTAACCCGCGTATTCCCCTGACACAAACCCAATCATGCCAGTTGCCATTATTTTAGTGCAATTAAATAATTACAGATTTAACGCTCCAATTGACATTAGGTTGCTAAATTAATTTAACGTCCAAACCCAAGATACTCAATTAATAAAACAATCATAAGCACTGCAATCAGACAGGATCATCAATTCCCTCCAAAAGTGAGAGTTTCTCTCTCTAGGTAAGAGTGCGAGTCTCTCAACTTTGAGAGTTTCAAACCTTTTCAAAATTTTCAAAATTTCCGGAAAGACACATTCACAATCCCAAGCTTCGAACAGCAACCAGAATCATTAGTGCGTGGTGAAGTTAAGAAGATTGAACATTTAAGAGTGAGGAAACAAAAGCCGAGAACTTTGAGAGAATCTGGTTCCCCACTCAGGGGAAAGCTTGCACCTAAATTTTAGTAACAATGTCGGAATATGAGAACATACAGAAGCGATCTTAGCTAATCTGGCCCAAGGAAACAGACTCCATGGAAGACGTAAGAGTGCTGACAGGTATCTTCAGAGCCATTAACACCACTGTTCTTGGTCGGGTGCTTTTTTCTGATTGAGTTTTGTTGTCTCTCTCTTCCAAAAGTTTTCCTGCATTTAAGGTAGATCTTTTTTTTAAATAAAAAGAAAAAAAGAAAAAAGGAGGTTTTATATAGAATAGTCGGTTAATTTTTATATAAAGACTGTTGCTGATTTCCTTCGTTTCAGGGAGGGTGGTCCTCCTTTCTTAAGCGACCAAGCCTGCCTGGGTAGTTTCTTTGGCCTTTGTTTGTCTTGTTTTTGGTCTTAGTAGAGATAGTGGGAGGTAACTTAAGAATCTGGTTATAACCCATGGAGGAGGAACTAACAGATGCGATAAAAAAGTTCGCCCTCTCAGATAAAGAACTGGAAGGTACTGACCTTGGAGGTGAAGAGATAGATAGAGGTATTCAAGAATGTCAGTCAAGTTTAGTGGGGAGAATTAAAGGGGAGAAAGTGGTGAACTTTGTTGGAGTTAAGAATTTTGTGAACTCAGCCTGGGGGTAGCCAAGGAATCTAAGGATCATAGAGTTGGGTCCAAATATTTTTCAGTTTTATGTTTCCAAATAAAGAGGACAGAGATAGGATAGTAGGAGGTGGACCGTGGGTCATGGACAATCAGATTCTGGTGATGAAACACTGGTTTGAAGGTATAGAGGAAGACTTATCTGCGTTTGACCTGGCACCTCTCTGGGTCCAAGTTTGGAATCTACCAGTACACTGGATAACAAAAGAAGCAGGGTGGAAAATTGGTTCTGTATTTTAGGAAGTAAAGGATGTTCTGGTGCCTCAAGTTGGAGGGAAGGAAGGTAGACATCTAAAGCTATTAGTGGTACTAGATACTTCCCTACCTCTATTCAGGGGATCGACAGTTAAAGTTAATGGAGCTCTTAAATGGTTGAACTTCAGATATGAGAGATGTCCAGATTTTTGCTACAAGTGTGGAGTTCTTGGACATGGAGAAAAGTCATGCAAGGAAGTAATACAGATTTGCAGAGGGAAACAGGAACATCAGTTCGGCCCTTGGATGAGAGCCAATACAGGAAAATCATCACCCCAAAAGGAACAACAGAATAGGTATAACTCTGAAAAGAATGATTGGGGCTATAAAGATGGAGAGATGGTTCTGCTAAATCCTAAGGAAAAGGTGAATAAGAGTTATAGTCAAAAGGACTTTATGCCAGGGAGAAAGGAAGTCAATAGAAAGGGTAATGAAGTGGAACAGACAAATAGGGAGAAATCCAAAGAGATTGGAGAAGGTGAGGTACAGCAACAAAGAGTTGAAGTTAGCTGCAGTAAAGAGAAAATGCATAGCTTCAGTTCAATTAGCAGCAAGAGTCAGAAGGAAAGTTGTTCCAGAGAAGCTTCAAAGATCCTCATTGGAGGGAAGAGTAACAGTGTCCTTGAAGAAGGAAGGATGAGTTTTTCTGAGGAGGTAGAGAAACATGAGAAGAATAAGGATGAAGTGGAGAGGACTGGTCTTGAAAAAATAGCACAGGAGCTAATGCAAGTAACAGTAGTGGAGGAAGATTCTGGTAGGCCTGAAACAGCCTTAATGCAAATTGATCCAGGATCTTCTGACGTGGGTTCAAAGGCTGCCCAGAAGCATAACAGGAACATGAAGAAACAGTTGAGATCTCCCAAAATCTCTAGACAACCTTTGAGAGAACTGAGGGGGAACAGGTCTCTGACACCTCAACAAGGGAAAAGGAAACTGATCTTGGTGGATGAAGATATGGTTGAAGTGCAGGTGAATGAAGTTGGTCCTAAGAGAAACAAAAAGGAAGAGGGGGAGGGGGAATCTGAGTGAGAATATGGAGGGGGTAGGGGCCAACCTTAACTGGCCCCTCATGTTCCAATAAAGGTTCTGGTGTGGAACTGTCAAGGTGCAGGGAGCCCCTTGACAGTTCCCCAGTTGAGGGAGATTAACAACCTCCTCTCACCAAACTTAATATTTCTAAGTGAAACCAAAAACAGATTTTGTTATATGAAAAAGGTTCAAAAAATTCTGAGATTTGAGGAAAGTGTGATTGTGGAAGATATGGATAGGAAAGAAGGGATGGCCTTGTTTTGGAATAATGATATAGAAGTTAGGAAAGTGGTTACAACTGCCCTCACCATAGAGGCACTAGTGTTTGAACGGGATACTCAACTTGAGTGGTGGTTTATTGGGGTTTACATGAGCAGTGATGCTAATATAAGGAAACATCAGTGAGATGTTTTGACAATGAGACAACAATTGTGGGGGGATAAATGGCTGTTAGCAGGGGATTTCAATGACATTCTCTCCAATGAAGAGAAGTGGGGAGGGAGAGTAAGAGATGACAGAAGTTTCAAGAATTTTAACAGTTTTATAGAGCATAACAGCCTTGTGGACCTAGGATTTACGGGTAACCCCTGGACATGGAGCAATAATTGGGAAGGTGAGGGAGAGATTACGCAAAGATTGGACAAGGGTCTGAGCACTGTAAGCTGGGGTCAAATTTTTGATAAAGCTAAATGTGAACATGTGGAAACTCTGGGATCAGACCATAGTATGCTGTTCATAGACAATTGGCCTAGAGTAGAAAAACGAAGATCAAGATTTTTCTTTGATAAGAGATGGCTCAAAAGGGAGGACATTAATCAAGTGGTTGAGCAAGCTTGGAAACAACCAGTTGTAGGAAACAGTATGTACAAGATTACTAGACAGGTTGCTAATTGCAGAGTGGCTCTACTCAAATGGAAAAACAACTTCATAGGGAACTCTTTGCTAAGAATCAATCAAGTTAAGCTTCAGATTAAGGAGATCAATGACTCTAAGAACTCAAGAGTTAAGGATAAGATTGCAGATTTGAAGAAGCAGTTGAAAGAGGCTTACTCTGATGAAGAGCAGTATTGGGTTCAGAAAGCAAGGATTGATTGGTTGAGAGAAGGGGATAAGAACACCAAATTTTTCCATGCTTGTGTGAAGGGAAGAAGAAAGAAAAACAAAATGCTTAACATTCAAAGGGAGGATGGAACTTGGACAAATAGTGAGGAGGAACTGGGAATGGAAGTAGCTGACTATTATAGAGGCCTTTTCTCTAGTTCAGGGAGTGAGGGTATAACAGAGATTCTTCATGGTATACCCCCTACTATCACTACTGAGATGAATGCTAAGTTAACTAGAGAAGTAGATGAGATGGAAATTAAATCAGCTTTTTTTTCCATGAATCCTAATAAGGCACCAGGTCAAGATGGTATGTTTCCCTTGTTTTTTCAAAAACTCTGGCAGGTTGTTAAACCTGATTTAGTTGCAGCCATTAAGCATTTTTTCCAATCTAGCCAGTTGCCTAAGTCTTGGAATCATACGGTCATCTCCCTCATACCCAAAATTCAGAATTCTACTAACTTGAAGAGCTATAGGCCAATTAGTAAAAATCAGTTAGCTTTTATCCCAGGCAGGCAAATCCTTGATAATGTCATTTTGTCTCATGAGTATTTGCATTACATGAAAAATAAGAAACAAGGACAGAATGGTTTTATGGCTGTGAAGCTGGACATGTCCAAGGCCTACGACAGAGTGGAGTGGAAATTCCTTGATGCCATGATGGAAAAGATAGGCTACTGTACAGTCTGGAGGAATTGGATATGGAGTTGCCTCTCCTCAGTTACATACTCCTTCAACATTAATGGAGTACCTAAAGAGTTTGTAATTCCAGAAAGAGGAATAAGACAAGGTGACCCTCTGTCACCTTACCTTTTCCTTTTATGTTCAGAAGGGTTCTCCAATTTATTGAAGCAAGCTGAGGAAGAGAAAAGGATCTCAGGGATGAAGATTAGTAGGTCTAGACCAAGCATGACTCATCTATTTTTTGCGGACGATTCATTGATTTTCTGTAAAGCTGAAAGAGAGGAAGCCAGGGAACTCATTCAAATTTTGAGGAAGTATGAGAAGGGGTCTGGTCAATCTATAAACCTGGAAAAGTCCTCAGTGTTCTTCAGCAGCAATGTTAGTTATCAGAGGAAAGGGGAAGTGATACAAAGCCTAGGCACAATTCAGGTGGCTACTCAAGGGAAATATCTGGGGCTCCCTATGGTGATAACAAGGTCTAAACAGCAAGTTTTTGGATACATTAAGGACAGTATCAGTAGAAGAATGAATGGCTGGAAAAACAAGTTGCTCAGCCAAGGAGGGAAAGAAGTTTTGTTAAAGGCAGTTTCCATGGCAATGCCAGTTTATACAATGTCTTGTTTTAAACTCCCTAACAAACTGTGCAAAGATGTGACCTCCATGTTAGCTAACTACTGGTGGGGAGAAAATGATGGGAAATATAAGATGCACTGGTGCTCATGGGGGAGATTGGCTAAAGAGAAAAAAGAGGGAGGGTTGGGGTTTAAAGATTTGCAGAATTTTAACAAAGCCTTGCTGGTTAAACAGGTATGGAGACTGATTTCCAAACCAAATTTATTAGTCAGCAAGGTTTTGAGGGCAAAGTACTTCCATAGGGACCCAATCTTTAAATGCAAAGTCTCAAAGTGTACTTCCTGGATTTGGCAAAGTATGATGAATGTGAGAGATTTTGTGCAAAATGGAATTAGGAAGAAGATTGGCAATGGCAAAATTACAAATATTTGGGAGGATAAATGGATCCCAGGAAATAAGGATGGGAAAGTCAGATCTGCAAGGCCTCAGAATTGCAATATCAGAAGAGTAGATGAGCTGATCAGTGGCTTTAGATGGAGGAAACCATTGGTACTCAGAACATTCAATAGGAAGGATGCTGACGAAATTCTGGATATCCTCATAAGTATCTCAGGAAGGGAAGACAGCAACTACTGGCTACATAGTGGCAATGGCATCTATTCGGTCAATTCTGGATACAAGGCTTTGAGTAGAGATGCAACCCAACACATAGGAAGAGGAGCTGATGAGGCAGAAACGAGCTCAGCAAACTCCAATGGAAAGCAATGGAAGTGGCTGTGGAAGCTGAAAGTCAAAAGCAAGATAAAACACTTCATTTGGAGGAGCCTAAATGGGCTATTGCCAGTTAATGCTTTGGTGTTTAATAGAACACACCATGGAGATCCAATATGTGATGGCTGTGGAGAACATACTGAGTCTATTGAACATATGTTTTTTCAATGCAGCAGAGCTCAAGAGGTATGGAAAATGGCCCCAATACAGTGGGATGGGCTAACTGGACAGACAGGGAATTTTAGAATTTGGTGGACTGCAATGCTGGAAGCCTCATGTAGGAAAGAGGGGAGGGAGCATATAGAGCTTACCACGAATATCCTTTGGCAAATTTGGAAAAGGAGAAATGAATGGAAGTTCAATGCTAAACGAAAGCATCCTTGGAAAACAGTTAACAAGGCTCAACAGGAATGGCAAGAGCAATCACCAGCTTGGAGTAATGAGACAATGTCCCCTGAGGATACTGGAAGGGAAGGTGAGGAAGTAGAACCAATGGAGGTACGAAGTGATGAAATGCATATCAAAATATCAACCAGTGTGCAGGAACAATCCAAAAGAGTTGGTATTGGGATTTTAACAACTAACCACAGCAATCAGGTGGTGTCAGCCTGGGCACTAGTTGATAGGAAATCAGGAAATCAGTTGCAGACTATAGCAGAAGCTGTAAAGATGGCCATTATAAAGGCCAGACGGCAGCAATGGCAGGAAATTACAGTCCATGTTCCCAGCCCGCAGCTGCTGAAAGTGATTACGTCGGGAGTGGCTAAGGATATCAAAATGTCTACTTTGGCTGATGATATTAACAACCTCAGAGCATTGTTCCAAAAATGCTCCTTTTGTCTAGATAGGAGATTAGATAAAAGAAGTGATATGATTAGTGATTATGCCTTAGGCATTGTTCAAGATGAGGGATGGATTAACCCTCAGTGTTTCTAACACTTTTGTATAGAACTCCTTGGGCCTTTGCTCATATAAGTGTACATCTTTTGCCAATCAATACTAAAACTACCGTTGCAGAAAAAAAAAAATCATAAGCACTGCAATCAGAGAATATGTAAATACCAGTAAATAAGAGGAATAAACAAAATTAATTCGATCTCACAATTTTTATATGAACTAAAGTCTCCGTTATTTTTTGACTAGAAAAAGAGATTTAGTTCATCGACATCGAAACAATCTCATGCGATATTGTAGAAGTAATTGTCGCGTACATTGTCCTCAATTGAGATGATTGAATCCGATGAAATAAGAACAATTGAAAGAACTACCAAGTCAAAAAGATGACTAAATGTTCCTTCCTTCGAATTGTCTACCCGAAGGAGTAAGAAAAACAAGAAAAAGTCAAAGTTGCTCTATTATGGCCCTCTGATTCCTTTTTGAAAAGCTACCAAAAGAAGAAAAAAGGAAGTGTTCTAATTTGACTCCAAGTCTGCCGCACTTTTTCCACTGGTTAAGGAAACATAATTGAATTAGTCTTCTCCTTCTTACTACTACTCAAACTCTTTTACTTATTGCCACAGGAATTATTCCTACGCATCTCATGTACACCGAGGATATATGGCCAGCAATTGCATCAATTGCCAGACTTTGTGACCCCGCTTTGCAACTTTGGATGTCCTGCATCAATTAGCAAATGTAGCAAGGAATTTGCGCCTTTTACCGTATTTTATTCCAACTCCCTGCAATCAGTACAAATTTTCAAAAGTAAATAAAATCTGTCCAATAACGCACATTTGGTAAGATAATAAGAGGGAATAAGAGGGAATTAATTATAAAATAAATGACAAAATTATGACCTACCAAAATCAACTGACTTCCGGTACATATTGCTCAAAATTAAGCAAAGACACTTGTCCACCGAAAGTAATTACAAATAGCTTATTATCAAACAATAGGTGGATATTGCTTGACCTAGTGTCCAATCCTTCTTTTGTATTCAGCAGGGTAATAGCTTTCAGTTTGTGTTAGATCAGCAAGCTTTGGTTCACCAGGAATGGTGTAGTGGTTCACCATCAAATTCACCGACCCATTAGCACTGGATTCTGGCATTGCCACAAAACCATGTGGACGTTTTTCATGACCTGCTTTGCAAGTTTACATTTCTCAGGGAAAAGATAATGACATTTTGGTAATGGAATTTGGTGGACAAGACCTATTTTAGGTGGACAGAAAATTGAAGTATTGTCCAACATTTACTCGTTTAGCATGAAGTTGAAATAAAGGTGTAAAGGATGAAGAAGTTGTGCTTAGTGATTCAGTTGTTCCTCCACCTATTTCGTTGAAGCTGAAAATGAAGTTGTCAAACCTATCAATATACCGTCATCAAAATTGGCTAGGATTGGTAACATGTTTACAGTCAAATAATACTAGACCAAGAATTTAAAACATACCATAGTCCATTCAAGAACAGAACATCAGAATTACAGTTGCTTCTATTATGGAGTTCCATTTTGACTCCAGATACAAATACACTAGTTTTCACTTCAATGCTATTTCTTGTTCAAATTTTAAGAGTTTAAATCGAGGGAAATATGTTTTGGTGGAATGATTAAGGGCTGTGGAGTATTGTGCTTTTGTCATGACTGCAAATTAATTCTTTCTAATTGCAGGTATTTAGATGAAAATCAAATGATTCTTGTATGTTTCTTTATAGCTTTTCTTTTGTAAGATGGTTATTAGTGGTCACAAAAAGCAAATTTAGAATTCTAAAATGTATTAATTTAAAAGCACGTGTGTCGCACGCACGTAGCATTGCCAATCTGCAATATTATTTTTAACCTTTTTTAAAGTAGGATTATCATCAAAAGTTCTCTCCTTCTTTTTCTTCTCAAGTCCTATCGCCGGCAGATCTTCATCGAGTTCATGGCTGCCCTTCAGCCTTCGACTGAGGGGCAAGATTCACCTACAGGAAAAAAGTCTTTCTCACAACTTTTCTCACAACCAGCAACATCTCCTATCCACATTAGGCAAGCGTCTGTGTACAAGGGTGAAGCAGCGGTAGTTTTTTCTAAAGCAGATGCGGACAAACTTGCAGCGCCTTTTCAATGGGCTTTAGTGGGAAAATTTTCTCACGGGAGACCGTCCTTGGAAGATATTCGAAAGTTTTTTGCTTTGTTAAACCTGAAAGATCACGTTTCTATTGGATTGATGGACTACAGGCATGTTCTCATTAAGTGCACGACTGAAGCTGACTTTAATAGGATCTGGATGAGAGGGATTTGGCAGTTGGGCAAATATCCGATGAGGGTGTTTCGATGGACAAGGGAGTTTCATGTTCTCAAAGAATCATCTTTGGTTCCAGTCTGGGTAGATCTTCCAGCTTTGCCTATTCATTATTTTGACAAACATTCATTGTTTTCCATAATTTCTCCAGTAGGAAGACCATTGTTTCTAGATTCGGCAACGGCTGCTGGAACCCGTCCTAGTTTGGCAAGGGTTTGCGTGGAGCTAGATGTAGCGAAGGTTGTGATACCAAGAGTATGGGTGGCTGTTGAAGGGGAGTCTGGATTTTGGCAACGTATTGTGCCAGAAAACATGCCACCATACTGCTCATATTGCTCTCGCTTGGGGCACTCACATGAGCAATGCAAGAAGAATGCAACTGAAAATGAACCTCGGTATCAATATAAGCAAACAACGAGAGCCAAGCATGATCCGCAGAAAGAAGTAAACAATGTTCAGGTGTCTAATTTAGACAATGTGCAAAATCCAGATGCTAACTCCAAAAAGACAACAGAGGTGCTGAATATTTCTGCTATGGTTACTTCAGATGATACTCCAAACGCAGCGCAATGCACAGATACGATTGATAACGAAGGTAAGCCAAAAGGAGTAATAGAGGAGGAAGTCAGGACTGCCAAGCAAGCTGAGGAATACGTCGTACCAGTTCACCAACATGACAAATCTACCGCTATTATTGGAGATCAGGATGCTGCAATAGGAGATGATACCAGTCCGTCGCCTTCTGCTGTGCATGGGTATTCCGATTCTGATCACATGAGGGAGGATGCATTGGATGGGGAACAAGGAGAAATGGAAAACCAGCTGGAGAAGGTCCATGAAAATGAGTATGAAGGGACCCAATCTGAATTGAATAAACAATTTAGAGAGGCACATCAAAGCATGGCCGACAGAAATTCTTTGCAGCACCTCTATGTGGAATTGTGTGGGCCGGAGAATACCTTTCCTAAAGAGCATGGGATCGATGTAAATCAATTGCCAATTAGTTCAGCATACTTGTCTCCCACTTTAGCGGACCCACAAGAAAATTTGCCGGGATCTTCAAGTCAATCTTTACAGCTTGATCAATCGGGGGTGGCTGACCGTAATTCCAAACAAAAAAGGCTGAAAGGTGCGCGGGTAAATGTCCCAACCGACAGACAGCTTCGGTCAAAAACATCAAACAAAAACTCATTCCAGGTTCTCTCTCATGATTAGTGGTATTTTTTGGAATATTAGAGGGGTAGCTAAAACTCCAAATTTAAGAAGATTGATTAAACTAGTACGGTCTCATCATGTTCATTTTGTTGCCATTTGTGAGCCAAAGTTAGACGTAGCTAAAATTGAGTCCATTCGATTACGTCTATTATTTGATTATGTATGTGTTAATTGTTCGAGTGATATTTGGGTTTTCTTTAGTAGTCCTTTTGTTTGCTCGATTGTGGGTAATTCGGATCAGCATATTTCTCTACAAGTTCAAAGTCCGCTACTCCCTACTCCAATAATTATGTCCTTTGTTCATGCAAAATGCTCAGTTGATGAGCGCCGCAATTTATGGAGTTCATTGTTAGAAGATAAGTCTAGCTTACTTCCTTGGTGTATTGGGGGTGATTTTAATGTTATTTTGGCTCCTCATGAAAAATGTGGAGGACGTCCGTTTGCTATAGCAGAAGGGGTGGATTTTATGTCTTTCATGGAGGAAGCTGAGGTATTTGATGTAGGGTTTTCAGGAGCCAGATTCACATGGTCCAACAATCGACGGAGTAGAGCTCGCATTTCAAAGAGGTTAGACCGATTTTTAGTCAATGGGGCTTGTCTGGATTTATCTGATGCCATTTCTGTCCTTCACTTGGCAAGACATCCGTCCGACCATTCACCTTTAAAGATTTCATTTGTGGCTCGGTCCAATAATAAACCTCGGCCTTTTCGATTCTTGAATGTTTGGACAACCAAACCTGAATTCTTGGAGGTCATTCGCCAGGCTTGGAATCTAGATATCAGTGGGTCTCCGTTGCGTATTTTATGTTCTAAATTATTGGCAACGAGGAGAGCTATTCAAGCATGGAACAAGCAACACTTTGGGAATGTGTTCGACGCTGTGAGATCTGCAGAAATGGCGGTACAAAGGGCTGAGGAAAGTTTAGATAACAATGCCTCGGAGGAGTGTCAGATGGAGCTCAACAAGGCTCAGGCGGAGCTAAGGCATGCACTATCAATTGAAGAGCAATTTTGGAGACAAAAATCCAGGGTAAAATGGCTTTGCCAAGGAGACAGCAATTCAAAGTACTTTCATGCAATAGTAAGACAGCGACGGTCTCAAGGAATGATACATCGTATCAAAAATTCTGATGGCGTTTGGGTGGATAATGAGGATGATATAGCTAGTGCGGCAATAACTTATTTCCATGATCTCTTCAACGATTCTTTGGCATCATCTTCAGATATGTTAAGCCTTATTCCGCCTATGGTCTCGGGGGAGGATAATGCAAAGTTGGAAGAAGTCCCATCAATTGAAGAGGTTTACCGAGCCTTGAGGTCAATGGATGAAGAAAGTGCCGCTGGCCCAGATGGTTTCACAGGGAAATTCTTTACTTTTGCATGGCAAGTGATCGCTCAAGACGTCTACAAAGCGGTACTAAGTTTTTTTTGTGGGGCGGAGTTACCTAGGTTCATTACCTCTACTTCAATTGTACTAATTCCAAAGGTGCAAAATCCTCAAGAGTTTGCTCAATTCAGACACATCAGTCTTTGTAATTTTTTCAACAAACTTTTATCCCGCATCTTGGCAGATAGAGTGGCGGATATTTTGCCAAAAATCATTTCCCCCCATCAGACGGGATTTGTTAAGGGCCGTAATATAACGGAAAATTTTCTGCTAGCTCAGGAGGTGATATCGGGTATGGCGAAAAAAAATAGAGGAGGCAATGTGGTTATGAAGCTAGACATGTCTAAGGCGTATGACAGAGTGGCATGGAGTCATATTATCAATGTTCTGAGGAGGTATGGTTTTGGTGAGAGATTCATCGATATGGTTTGGCGGTTGATTTCAAATGCCTGGTTTTCAATCATTATCAATGGATCCTCATACGGTTTTTTTAAATCTTCCAGAGGACTCCGGCAGGGAGATCCTTTATCACCAGCATTATTCATTATAGGGGCTGAGGCATTATCTAGAGCATTGAATAATCTTGCCAGGAAACCAGGTTTTGTGGGTTTTAAAGTTCCGTATGCATGCCCGCCTATTACTCATTTGGCTTTTGCGGATGATATTCTCATATTTGCAAATGGATCCTCATTTTCTCTGAAGGCTATCATGCAAGTGTTAGAGGCTTATCAAAGATGTTCGGGGCAGCTGATAAATGTACAAAAAAGTTGTTACTTAATCCATCCATCGATGTCATCGGCGAGACGACGGGTGATTGATCGTATCACTAGGTTTGCCTGGCAATCATTTCCGATTCGCTATTTAGGGTTTCCGCTCTATTTTGGAAGATGCAAATCATCTTATTTTGCAGAAGTGTGTCAGTCGATTCTAGCAAGGATTTTGTCTTGGAAATCAAGGCTACTCTCCTTTGGAGGTAAGATAATTCTAATCAAGCCTGTATTATCATCAATACCAGTTCATCTGATGTCAGCAGCGGTAATCCTGAGTAAGGTGTTTAAAACTATAGAAAAGGCATGCTCGATATTCCTGTGGAGATCATCACCCGACGAGTCGAAGTTTCACTGGATACGTTGGTCCCAGTTGTGTTATCCGATTGAGGAAGGAGGAGTTGGTTTCCGGAGACTCCGTGATGTATACACAGCTTTTTCCTGCAAGTTGTGGTGGAACTTCCGAACAGGATCGTCGTTGTGGTCGACATTCATGAAAGCAAAATATTGCAAAGGTCTTCACCCTTGTCAGGTTGAACTCAAGAAAACGGATTCGTCAATTTGGCGAAGGATGGTAAACGTGAGCCGACAAGTGGAACTCTCGATGTTATGGGTGGCCAAAGATGGGGCGTGTCATTTTTGGTACGATAACTGGTTGGGAAGTGGTGCTTTGTCTCTACAAGTTCCGGTTATCCCACATTTATCATTTAAAAATTTCACACTCAATGGTCATTGGGATTTGAATCTTTTATTCCAGACATTGCCAAGGGAGAATGTTTTTTCCATTTTAGAGCAAATGGTCCCGGAAGAAGGAAATGAAGTTGAAGTCATTTGGATGCCCACAACATCCGGAAAATTCTCCCTAAAGTCCGCTTTCGGGGATATTAGGCAGGCTCGCCCCACGTCTATGGTATTTGCCTCTATTTGGCATTCCCGCATTCCTGTAAAAGTCTCTTTTTTCATGTTGAGATTACTTCTGGGAAGGATTCCGATACCAGATCAGTTATGCAAACTGGGTTTCCATTTACCTTCCAAATGCTTTTGTTGTTCTGCTTCATCTGAGGAGTCTATTGAACATTTATTTTTCAATGGCCACATAGCGACGGTAATATGGAATTATTTTGGAGGTCATGTGGATTGAAATTTTCAGGATCTTTCTTACGCGCTCGCATAGTAGGTTGGTGGTTGCGATCACATGATTATGAGCTACGACGGTTTATTGACCGCATTCTTCCAAGTGTAGTTTGCTGGCAGATTTGGAAGACGAGGAATAAAGCAATGTTTGAGGGTATTCAGATGCGATCGTCGGCCATTTGCCAAGCCATCTTCGCAGAAATCCATACTATGGTGGGAATACAGTTCAAAAAGGTTATTCGACTGCAATCATTCTGTCAGTTGTATGATTGGATGATTCCTTCTGGTGGCAGGGTTGCATATAAAGTTGTCCGCTGGGAGACAAAAGAGACAGGAAGGTATATACTTAATACAGATGGCTGTGTTAAAGGTAATCCAGGAGTGGGTGGAGGTGGTGGTGTTCTTCGGGATTCAACTGGCTTACCACTAATTGCCTTCTCGGCCTACTTGGGAGAAACTACAAGTCTCCGCGCAGAGGCTCGAGCTCTTCTAATTGGCCTTCAAACGTGTATACAAAAGGGCTTCGAAGACATATGTGTACAATCGGATTCATTGATTTTAATTGGGATCATTCAACGTCGTACTCAGTATCCCTGGCAAATTCGAAGAGAAGTTAACCAGATTTGGAAGCTAGTAGAAGATTCTGCTAGATTTTCACATTGCTATCGGGAAGCTAATACAGTTGCCGATGCTTTGTCTAATGTGGGAATATCGCATCCACAGCAACCAATCAAGGTTTATGATACATTAAGTATGTTCCCAAGACTGGCTCGTGGAGCAATCTGTTTGGACAGATTAGGAATGCCTTCACTTCGAAAAATCACAAATATGTAAGAGGAATATTTTTGTATTCAATCCCATGAATAAATAGTTTCACGTTCAAAAAAAAAAACAAAAAAAAAAACCTTTTTTAAAGTTAATCTTGACACGAATTTACCAAGAAACTAGGAATCAAATATAAAAATTAGTTGACATAAATTGTTTTATTGATACTTAATAAAATAAAATTTAATAAATAAAAAATGATGTACAGTTTGAGATCCATTTCAGATATGAACTAATATAAACATAAATTCTAACAGATAAGAAAATAGTGCAACATGAGCATTAGTTCTAAATAGGAACATATCTAGAGTTTAAACATATTTTAACCCCTAGTTTTTAGTAACTTAGGTGGTATTAATTATAACTTGTGCAATTGGACTATTGGAATTCAGATTGTGTATCACCTATTCTTGATAAATTGCATTAGATCAGATCATCGTAGAGCAACTGAAAAAGCATCAAACAGCAAATTAAGATTACTTGTCAATAGACTATCATCAATATTGCCTAAGATTGAAAATATGCTTACAATAACATAACACGTACAAGACTAAGAGATTGAACAAACCATAGCCCATTCAATAACAAAGTATCAAAACTCCGGTTGCTCCTATGGAGTTCCACTAACACCAAACATAAACAAACTGTGATTTACTCCAAAATTTGTACTTGGTTCAAATTTTAATGGTTCGAGTCAAAGGAAGTATAACTTGGCAGGGAAATCAACATCAATGGGGAGTATTGTACTTCGGTGAGGACTCCAAGGGGGACTTGGGTAAAGAGTCTTAGACACTTAATTGAATCATCAAATGTTAGTTGGAACTCGACTCAGTTTCGTATATCCATTGATGGATATCAAAATATACTTTAGGAGGGGGAACCTTCAAACACATACAAATCTTGGAGTCAACATGAAAGATTTTGACATTTTCTTGAGAGCAAAGATCTTAATTCTTAAACGAATTTTTGGTAAACTTTCAAAGAGGGGTAAAAAAAATGGCATACATAAAAAAGGAAAATAACATGCATTGACCACTATAGAGATATCAACATCTCCAAATGCCAAAAAAAAAAGGACTAGGAATTTGCTAAATGTCTAAAAATGGTTAGAAATGGAATATAATACTTAATTAGTAGAGCTTTGCCATATACTTGGTACTTGACTATAAATGTAAATCATTCGCTTAAGGTGAAAAATAAATAGAATTTTGGTAGCGTTAGAGATTCTCCAAGGATTAACTCCACTTTGCACCTATGAACTTGCCTCACTTTCTCATTTTGCACCCTAAATTTCAATTTTGGATATTTTACACCACAAACTCTTAATTTTAGATACTTTGCACCATAAACTCTCAAGTTTGTCCCATTTAAGTCTAATCGATGATTATATTTGCAAAATTAATGAGATAAAAGATAATGTTCAATTATTAATATTGTTAATAAAATTAATGAGATAAAAGATGATATAAATTAACGATAATATATTGTTTTATTTTTGCTATGATACTTTGATTACTTTAATACATTATCATTGATTTATTGGGCTCCCTATGCCATTAATTTTGCAAAAAGTTATCATTGATTGGATTTAAATAGGACAAACTTGATAATTTAGGATATAAAGTATCCAAAATTAAGAGTTTAGGGTGTAAAGAGTTCAAAATTAAAACATAGACTGCAAAATGAAAAAATGATACAATTTCGGGAGTGTAAAGTGGAGTATGTCCATTTTCAAATTTTGAGTCATAAACACATGCACAAATTTAAATTATTACTTTATATTCGTCTAGCTTTTTAAGAAAACTAAACGAGTATTATAAACTAAACTATCGGGTGGATACGCCTAAATTATAACAATAAAGAAACAAGAATAATGTTAGATTTGGATGGTTAATAAGTAGTTTAGTTTAGTGAATACCAGTGTCTCAATAGGAAAACTCGAACCGAATCCACTAGTATAGAAAAGGCATCTCCCTTCAATCGTCCAAAAAATCTATAATATTAGAATTCGACTTCCTCTTCTTTGACCTGCCTGGGGAAAAAACTTCGAATTAGCTAGTGGAAGAGCCGATCAAGGACGTCGGATAGCATCAGAAGATCAAGAAAACTCCTGCGGGATCGCTTTGGGGCTACGGACATCTTGGGGCTACGGACATTAAAGGATCGCTTGGATTGATTATGAGCAATTGAATTCATCCCATAATTTTCTGGAGTTATTACTCACACAAAGATTGTTGGAAAATTTTGGATTTTTCAATCAGCTTAGCTTCAAAGAACCAGAGGAACTTAAGTCATGTAGACCACATGTTTGTCATAATGCCTATACAGAAAACTAGTTTTGGATTTGCTAACCTGGATTTGGTTTTCTAGCCAAAGGTGAAGTCCACTCCGGTTCTATAAACTTCTACATTCTTACCAGTTTTAAAGGTAAGGATTTGGTGCTAAGGTTTACAAGAAGTAGTTTGGGCAGTGGTGCGGCAGTCCATGGCTGCCGTACGGCCACCTGATGGAGGGCAGCCTGCCCCCCTACATTTCAACGCAAATCATTTTCTGATTTGTTCACGAAAAACTCACAGCAGCCAACACTATCCTTTGCGGCACAGGAGGCTACACACAAAGGAGAACCTGCATTGATTTTCCCACAGGCAGCGGTTGAAGCTTTGGCTAGTCCATTTCGTTTTGCATTGATTGGGAAATTCTCTAGAGGTAGACCGAAGTTGGAGGAGGTGAGGAAATTCTTTGCATCGCTGGATTTACGTGAGAACCCGATGATTGGCCTATTGGACGCAAGACATGTGTTAATTCAGTTGAACAATGAAGCTGATTTCCATCGTGTATGGTTCAGGAGGATCTGGTATGTGGCTTCATTCCCCATGAGAGTATTCAAATGGACCACAGACTTCCATGTTGATAGGGAGTCGTCGGTGGTTCCGCTGTGGCTTCAATTACCAAAGCTCCCACTGCATTTTTTCAATAAGGAGGTGATTTTCCAGATTGCTTCTATGGTGGGTAACCCTTTGTTGGTTGATGCGGCTACCCTTGCGGTGTCAAGACCAAGTGTGGCACGGGTGTGTGTTGAGATGGATTTGTTGCGGTCAACTCCGTCGCGGGTTTGGATTGGCAATGGAAATCATACTGGTTTTTGGCAAGAGCTGGTGGTTGAGAACCTTCCAAGGTATTGCTCACATTGTTTCCGCCAAGGTCACGATGTGGAGATTTGTCATGTTTTAAAGCCCGAATTGAGAGGAACCTCTGGTCAACATGCCAAGACTACTGGGCCTGATGGGCCTTCGGAGGATAATACAAAAAACCCAGCAAGGTTGTTACAAGATGCTGCAGCGATTGATGGGGCAAAGGGAGAAGTTAATAGGGCTGTGGCTAGCAAAGAGTTAGTTGCTCATGATCAGTCACCAGGTGTTACATCTCACGAGCCTGAGCAAGAGGACCAGGTGCAGCAGTCCTCTGATACTATAGCAGCACAGCATGAGAGGAAAACGGAGGAGGAATGTGGGGCGGTGGCTGTCGAAGGTATCGAGGTGGTGCTGGGACATGAGAAAGGAGAGGAAGGTTCTGAGATTGCAGGGAGTGCGCTGCCCGCGAGGGTGGTAGTGTGTTCTGTTGAGGGACAAATTGATGACATACAGGAGTCTCAAAGAAGGGTAGGTTCCCTCTCTCCTAGGGGCAAGGACCTTGTCCGACAGGAGAAGTCATCACTACAGACCGGGCATTTGGAGACGGTGTCACGTGGTCTCCGAGCTAGTATCCCGTCAGATAGAACACTACGCTCCATGGTTAGTTCTTCATCAAATTCTTTTTCTGTCCTTTCTGATGATTAAGTTTCTTTTTTGGAATATAAGAGGGGTAGCTCGTGCTCCTAATTTAAGACGATTAAGGAAACTTATTAAAATGTATGATCTTCAGTTGGTGGTTGTTGTTGAACCTAAATTGAGGGTGGAGTCAATCACTAATATTAGAATTAAATTAGGGATGGATTGTTGCTTGTTCAATCTTTCGGGTTCTGTTTGGATTTTCTACCGGTCGTTGTTTACGTGTCAGATTACAGGGGAGTCTCCCCAACATCTAACTATTAGAGTTAAATCTCATATTTTTCAAGACTTCATTACTTTATCTTGTATACATGCGAAGTGTACGGAGCAGGAAAGAGAAATTTTGTGGAATGCACTTTTGGGAGATAAACCCGACTTCAACTCTTGGTTTTTGATGGGAGATTTCAATGTGGTCATAAATACCGAGGAGAAGAGGGGTGGATTGCCATTTAGACCGTCAGAGGGATCAGATTTTTTGAATTTCATGACGATGGCCGGTGTCTGTGATGCGGGATTCTCTGGTTCAAGATATACCTGGTGTAATAACCGTTCGGGAACGGCGCGGATATGGAAACGTCTGGACCGCTTACTTCTATGCGGGCGTGCTTTAGAGCTTCCATACCAAATCATGGTGCAACATTTAGGACGTGACCCGTCGGATCATGCTCCATTACTTTTGTCGGTGGATACGAAACTAGATAACAAACCCAAGCCGTTCCGTTTCTTAAACATCTGGACTACTCATCCTGGTTTACTGGGGGTTATCAAGGATTGTTGGGCTCAACCAGTCAATGGTTCTCCTTTGCAAGTATTGGCCTTGAAGTTGAGGAATATTAAAAATGCCCTCAAGCAATGGTCTAGAACGACATTTGGGGATATTTTTCAGGGAGCACGTGATGCCGAACGTATGGTAACAGAGGCTGAAACAGCATACGACCTGGATCCTACTGAGCAACGGCGGAGCGAGTTACATCATGCTCGGGCTCGGTTACGCCGAGCGCTTATAGTTGAGGAGGGTTTTTGGAGACAAAAGGCGCGGGTAAGGTGGCTCTCGGACGGAGATAGGAACACCAAATATTTTCATTCCTTGGTCACGGAAAGGAGGCATAGGGCAGTAATTCATCGGATCAAAGATACCGCTGGAGAGTGGATCGATGAGGAATGCCAGATTGGGGAAGCAGCAGTGGGTTTCTTTAAGGAGCTTTTCACAGCAGAGGGGGGCCTTCCTTGCTTTACTGGTCTGCAGATCATACCGAAATTGATAACGGACCAAGAAAACTCACGGTTAACGGACATTCCATCTCTTACATAAGTTAAAGACATAGTCTTTGCTATGGACGGAGAGAGCACAGCAGGGCCGGACGGGTTTACAGGGAAATTCTTTACCTTTGCTTGGGAGGTAGTGGCTTTGGATATATACCGTGCGGTTATCAGTTTTTTCTGCGGCGCTGAACTACCTAGGAGTATCATTGCTACTTCAATTGTGTTGTTACCCAAAGTGGAGAACCCCCAAGATTTCAAGCAATTTCGGCCAATCAGTCTATGTAACTTCACTAACAAAATCATTTCCAAACTATTATCGACAAGATTGGCGATAATATTACCCTGGATTATATCTCCACAGCAAAGTGGGTTTGTCCAAGGGAGGCAGATTACAGATAATTTCTTGTTAGCCCAAGAGTTAGTAGCGGATATTAAAAAATCAAATCGGGGTGGCAACGTGGTCATCAAGTTAGATATGATGAAGGCTTATGATAGAGTCTCATGGCCCTTTCTACTACAGGTGTTACGGTATTTCGGGTTCAGTGAAACTTGGATAGACATGATATGGCGCTTAATATCGAATGTTTGGTTCTCGGTGCTTGTAAATGGCGGTTCACACGGCTTTTTCAAATCTTCACGGGGTTTACGGCAAGGAGATCCCATTTCACCAGCCTTATTCGTTATTGGAGTTGAGTTGTTGTCTCGAGCCCTCAACAAGCTACCCACACAGAGAGGATTTACTCCGTTTAAAGTGCCTCCTCATTGTCCTATAATTACGCATTTGGCATTCGTCGATGACGTGATTATCTTTTCTAGTGGCGGCAGGTCATCCCTACATTTGATCAAACGAGTTCTGGAAGATTATAGTGAGGCATCAGGTCAACGGCTCAACCCTCAGAAGAGTTGTTTCCTTACTCATCCACGCTCACCAGCTCAGAGGATAGCGGTTGTTAACCAGGTATTGGGATATAATAGAAGAGTATTTCCGATTCGGTACCTTGGTTGTCCCTTATATGCCGGAAGGAGTAAGATGATTTACTATACGGATACATATAATGCGGTGGCGAATCGCATTTTGTCTTGGAAGAACCAGATTTTATCGTCAGGGGGCAGGGTGGTATTGATTCAGAGCGTGTTAGCCTCTATGCCAATTCATTTGCTGGCAGCCGCGTCCCCTCCAAAAGGGATGTTGATGGCCTTAGAGAAATTGTTTGCCAAGTTCTTGTGGGGATCCTTGAATTTGGGGAACAAGTACCATTGGTTCAGTTGGGCAGATCTGTGTCGGCCGAAGGATGAAGGGGGTGTAGGCCTGCGGGGGTTGAAGCAGGTCTACGACTCATTTTCCATTAAACTCTGGTGGAAATTCCGGCAACAGCAATCATTATGGGCAAAGTTTATGCTCCAAAAGTATTGTTCAGGGCAGCACCCTTGTCTGGCTGATATTGGTCATCGGGGATCCCAGGCTTGGAGGAGGATGGTCACAATGCAGCGTTTTGGGGAGGAGAATATTACTTGGATAGTCCGTGAGGGTGCTTTGGATTTTTGGCATGACAATTGGATGGGGTCAGGAGCGCTTTGCAACAAGGTGGATATCTTCCATGATCATTCCGTGGTGGATTTTGTAGATCGACGGGTCTGGAATGTGGGCATGCTCCATAAATTCTTAGATGGAGAACTGGTTAGGCAGGTTCTGGAGCTTGATCCTCCTTCCGGTAGGGGCAATGACAGAATGGTGTGGGCATTGACGAACTCGGGTGTTTTTTCCACTGCATCGGCTTACTCATTGATCAGTCATTCCAATGACACCTCTTGGCTTTTTGCCCGGATATGGCAGCAAGGCCTTCCAGTCAAGATCTCTTTTTTTATGTTACGACTACTACAGGGGAGGCTCCCTCTTATGGATCGATTACAGAGGTTTGGGGTCTATGTCCCATCTAAATGCTTCTGTTGTCAGAACCCTCATGAGGAGGACTTGAATCATGTATTTTGCTCAGGAGAAGGGGCACGATCGGTCTGGAGTCACTTCGAGAGTACTGCTGGTGAATTTAGTGGGGTGCATACGACACGTCACATGGTGTGGTCTTGTTGGGTAAGGAGGGGAACTAATGACCGTGTAAAATTTTTACAAAATATACTTCCTTCGGTAGTATGCTGGGTTTTGTGGAAAAGAAGGAATGAAGGGGTGTTTGAAGATCGGAAGATGAGGATAAGGGATACGGTTACTTGGATTGTTCAGCTTCTTCATGATTTTCTTCAATCACGGTTCCCGGGGGTGCAGTGTTCTGCTCCTACATGGGAAGGGTTACTTCTCGAGTTGGGTAATCATCAAAGGCGGATGATTATTAAGCCAGTTTATTGGATAACTCCGTGTGGAGGTTATAAGTTGAACTCAGATGGATGCTCTCGGGGAAACCCAGGAAGGAGTGGGGGGGTGGACTTGTACGAGACAGTCGAGGAAATTTTGTATTTGGATACGCGGAGCCCTTCGGAGTGATATCTAGCATGCAAGCAGAACTTCGAGCGTTGTTATGGGGAGTTAGACATTGTGTGATTCAAGGGTACTTGGAGTTACACTTAGAGGCAGATTCTCTCACCCTGGTTCAGATTGTTCAAGGGACTAGTGAGTGTCCGTGGCGTCTACAGAGAGATCTGGATGAGTTGATGATATTCAAGCAGTCTTTCCAATCCATCACACACTGCTACAGAGAAGCAAACACACCGGCAGATCATCTGGCAAATTTTGGTGCTGATGCTTGCGCAGGTCATGTGTTTAATACATTTTCAGATTTACCACAATTGGTCAGGGGGGCTATTAGATTAGATCGATTAGGACTTCCTACGTTTCGTACACGGTATCTGGCATGAATGGGAATAAGAGGCAAAAAAGACCAATGCAGGTGAAAGTAACAAGATTAACCGCTGAGCTTCAAGGATCAACATTCAGATTCACTGGAAGACATCCTAATATGGACAACGGAAGATTTAATCTTAGTATCATATTTTAAGTGCTTAATCCTTCGCTATATTGTATTTTTATTGTCAAATTGTGGTTTGATGGCAGGGAGTTTCGTCCTTTTATAAGGGGAAACTCTGCCGAAATTTTTATAAAATAATTAAAAAAAAAAAAAGTAGTTTAGTGTTATCAAGATATAGCCATTGATTGAGAAGACAACATTTGTAAGTTTAATTTTTTTTCAAGTAGATATAGTGCTTTTTACCAAAGAAAAATATTTATATTACTTACATTGAGTTCAGTGCATTCAATCCAACTTGGTAAGTTTTATACATTCCTATGTCATTTTTTCTGTAAGAAGAATAATCGAATTCTCACAAGTCTTAAGAGGGAGGGCAATGCCCCTAGTGTTATGATAACAAAGGAACACCCATGCATATATAAACATATGTTAGAGATTTTTTTTTTTTTGTCAGAACATATGTAAGAGATATAAATATATGGAAAAAAATCCATACATATCTAAACATAATTATGTACAACTGAATCTTTTAAATCGTGACGGTCCATTGACTTTGATTAATTGATTGCGAGGTCAAATTATGCAGCAGATAGTGCTTCATTTGATGTTTCTACTAACTGACACGAATGGTGTTTACTTTGGCCATATGGAAAGCATGTCTAAATGCCGATTTCTGTAACGTAATTTAATTCGAATTTTCAAAAGGCTATTGCAAATCTCTATGAATTGGTTAAGTTCCATGCCTGTGGAATGATTTAGGTCGTATGTATTGTTATGCATAAGTTGTTTAGGAGCTGAAGCCTGATTGATGAAAATGAAGAAGGAATCAGGCACAAATCAGCAGCTAATACACAATAATGTCATGACTAGTTTGGCATGACCGAGACTATCATCAAAATTGTCTAAGATTTAAAATTTGCTTACAGTCACATAATACTAGACTAGAAGTTGAAAACATCATATAGACCATTCAAGAAAAATACACCAATACTATAATTGCTCCTATTGGAGGAGTTCCATTTTGACTCCAGACACAAATAAATTACTTTTGTTTGTTCCTTGTTGAACTTTTAAGCGCATAAATTGGGGAAAATATGTTTTGGTGGAATGATTAAGGGCTGTGGAGAATTGTGCTTTGGTGATGATAGTAAATGGGACTCGGATATAAGTCTTGCTTATTAGCGGTGTTTAGATGAAAATCAAATGATTCTTAAATGTTTCTTTAGTACTTTTCTTTTGTAATTCCACATGAATTTGGTAGATATTTATGAGTAATTGCAGCAAGCAAATTTACTATTTTAAAAATCAATGGTGTGAGGCCACGTGTGTCGCACGCACGCACGCAGCATTATCCATCTGCAATATTATTTTTAGTTGTTGTTTTAAAAATTAATCTTGACATGAATTTACCAAAAAATGGGGAAACCAAATATCAAAAGTAGTTGGCATGAATTCTTTTGTTGACACTTGAGCAGGCGATATCAACTAGAAGGAACATAGCAGTGGAAGAGCTTTACAAATTTCAATTGTTACTCTATATTCATCTAACTTCTAAGAAAATGGTGTGAATGTTATAGACCACATTAGAGGATGGATGCACGTAAAATATAATGATAAAGGAATCAGAATAACATTAGATTCGATTGGCTAAGCAGTACTTTAGTGTTATTAAAATACAATAAATGAGTGAGAAGTATCACAACTTTTGTAGGGTTTTTTTTCCAAATACATATAGTGCTTTTTACCAAAGAAATATTATTTATATTGAGTTCAATGCATTCAATCCAACTTGGTATGATTTAGACAATTCTATAGTCATTCTTTTTATAAAAAAAGAAAAAGAATAATCGAATTCACACAAATCTTGTAAAGAGTTCAACACCCTAGTGTTATGATCACAAAGGCATACATCTGCATTTATAAACATATCTAAGAGATAAAAATATGAAAATCTATACATATCTAAATATAATTATATAGTACTACTTTCTTGTTTATTGCAGATTTTTGCAGGCACCATAGAGTTGAGAGAGAGAGAGAGAGAGAGAGAGAGAGAGATCTTGTAGATTGCTTAGATCATATATGATGTGCCTGATCGAACCTTTCATAATCTTCAATGTTTGTATCTGGATGAACCATTTCTCTCTGTTTTACACTTCTTTGGTAAGAACGAAGTGTCTAATGCCATTCAATAGCAACTGCTTAGAGATATGAAACTCCCAATGCATCGTAGACGAATAGCCAACAAAGTGCATGAGGGGCATCCCTAAAACAACTAATCTAGCAGATTGTATTAACCCAACCTTCACTAGATGATCCATGAATGAATTGCCTGCTCATCACACACGAGTGATTCAGCAATCCTAGTCTTTTTCCACACCAACCATCTCTGTCGTGATAGTTAATAGTGCAATATTGTTGTGCTTTGGTAATGACTTCAATGAGAATCAGACAAAATCTATTAGTTTAAGAACATATGTATCGCACTTGGCATTACTAATCTGCAGTATTTATTTCTAGTTGTTGACTTAAAATCTGTAGTTGGAACTAATTTACCAAGCGATTGTACATCAAATGATTAACATTAGTTACATAAATTCTTTTGATGCTTAATTAATTATATTAATAATGTCCTAAAAATGCATAGTGATTTTAAATTCTAGAAGCTAATTAAAGCCCTGACAGTAAATTAACAATACCTATCAATTGACCATCATCAAACTTGCCTATGATTGATAGATAGCATGCAACTATGCCATGACACTAGAGAAATAGTTTAGAACAATGCAGGGACCTTTCAAGAAAACATCAAAACTACTGTTGCTCCCATGTCTTACATGGGATGGAAGTAAACAAAAGTCGCTAAGGGCCGAATGAACAATGAACCCATCAAACTGTGATTCACTGTACTTTGGAGGGCGTTAGAATCATTTTCCAAGGCTTTTGTGGTGGTATTTTGGTCATGCCAGCTTTCTTTGGATAGACTCACGTAGTTTCTGCACCCATCATTACATCTTACAGTTTGCTAATAAGTGCCTTTAATCTTTCCCTTTGCTTTTTGTTGTTGAGGGATCAAGGACCTGCTCCTCGGATTCCTTCATTCCTTGAGGTCTTTACAGTGTATGGACACAAATTCTTGGAGCTCGGAAGGTCTCACGAGACATTCACGGAGAAGACAAAGAATAATTGACGTGATATTCTGACATAAAGGCAGGCTTTAGAGGACCGACCTTGTATGTGTACAGGACCTGTGGCCGAACTATAACCAAACTCTACCCCATAAAAGCAGTTCAAAACACAAGAATCCCTCTCTCCTAGATTGCTATAAATAACTTCATATGAATGAGAAATGGGTAATGAAAAAACCCTTCTAGAACTTTTCGCCTACTATTTGCCAAGCTCCTATCTGACTTAAGCATCAGAGATAAAATGAGGGGAAAGCCCCCACTTTTCTCTTTCATTTTGTAGGGGCTTCGGGAGTTTGCCGACTTCACCTTCCCGTGGAACTCCTTGTATGCACAGTTGTCAGGGAGGAAAAATTGTCACGTCATTTTTGGCATGCATCTCCTTTTTACATGAATTCTCTCAATGTTTTTAAGATAGAAAAACTTTGAACTTTTTCATAGGTCTGAACTGTAGCTGCTCTGCTCAATTTCTTTGGAGCTGCTCCTCTTGCTATGCAAATCTAATATGTCATTTGAGTCCGCTTTCCTTTTTTGCGTTTAGTTTATAGTTTTTGACATAACTTAGCTGATCAGCATTCTTTATTTGTATGTCTGGTACCTGAGCCGTGACCTCAGGATGAACCTTGGTCTCTTCGACTCAATGCTCGAGTTGTCTAGACCACGGGCCTAAGAAGAATTATCAAAAGTGGATCCGAAGATAAAAGTGACATAATTGATATTATTTGATCTAATGTAACACAGTAGGGTAATAACTAAAATATTCTACAAGATCATCCAAGGAGAACGCACCCCAATGGACAATAGCTCCCCATTTGGTATAAATATCCCACTTCTCCTCATAACTCGGGTAACCAGATAACCTCAAATTTCTCTAATACCAAGCTCCCAAACACTTTGCAGACTAACTTAGGCATCGGAACCAAAACGGGAAAACCCTCTTCACTCCATTGCTATCGTTCTTGTTCTTCTTGTGCTTTCAGTAACTATTACTTCTCATTATCTGTATTCCTCCCTCTCTTTTCTCGTGTTTTAAATGACTTTTGCTGCCACGTATTATATATAGTCTGTTTTTGCAGCATAGACTATTAAAAATTGGAGCTTCTGATTGGTCCTACTTTTTAAGTTGATTGATTGTTGTTTCAGTGTGTCTATTTCTGGTTTGGTTGCATGTTGATCCCGTTGCATCAGCTCATATTTATGGGTTCTAGCAGGGAGTTCATTTCATTGTTTCGTGCCTTTTATGGATTCAAAATTCATTTCACATGCATGTCTTATACCATGTTTTGCCGGCATGGGATTTTCAAATTTAATTGATGTATAAAAATTGTACCAGAGTTTCTCGTTTGATGACAAATGTGCACACTTTAAGAAGCTGAACATTGAAGAAGTAAATCAAAAGCAGGAAAATGATACCTTTTGTGTACACTTTAAGAAACTTATCTTATCAAAGGAAGACAACATCCCCAAGAGATGACTAGAAACACTACTGTTCTTCCTCGTGTATAATATAAAGGGAAAATCGTCCAAAACGTCCCTCACATTTTGTAAAATAACTTTTTTCGTCCCTCACTTTTAAAAGTGTAATTTTATGTCCCTTACATATTCACATCGGTCAAATTTAGTCCCTAACTAGATTTCCGATCATTTTTTGGCCGGAATCCATCACGTGCAAGGCACGTGATCATTTTTTAAGGGTAAATTTGTCAAATTATATTTTACATAATCTGATTTATAGTCCTCCACATTTTATAAAACAAATTTTTTCGTCCCTCACATTTTATAAAATGAATTTCTCCATTCCTCACATTTCAAAAAATGAATATTTCCATCTCTCACTAATTATGTGTGTGAGGGAAATCCTAAAAAAAAATGTGTGAATACATTTTTTTTAAACACATGTATATGTCTATTTGATTTTGCTTAATAATACGAATAGCATAAATATATATGTGTCTATTTGATTTCACTTAACAATACGAATACCATATATTATACATGATCATTTGATTTCATCTGGTATTAGCTAGTAAATAATCTTGCATTCATTGTCAAGTTGGCCAATAAAACTATCTTCGGTCAAAATACAATAAAAATATGCAAATTAAGGTTATATTGGTAAATATTAGTCATAATCATACAAAAAGAGAAGATAGCCCACAAGCTGGACCCAATTACATACATGTGTTTATGCTATTATTATTAAACAAAATCAAATAAACATATACAAGTATTTAAAAAAATGTATTAACACACATAATTAGTGAGAAATAAAAATTTCATTTTTTGAAATATGAGGGATGGAGAAATTCATTTTGTGAAATGTGAGGGATGAAAAAAATCATTTTATAAAATGTGAGGGACGAAAAAATTTGTTTTATAAAATGTGGAGGACTATAAATCAGATTATGTAAAATATAATTTGACAAATTTACCCTTAAAAAATGATCACGTGCCTTGCACGTGATGGATTCCGGCCAAAAAAAGATCGGAAATCTAGTTAGGGACTAAATTTGACCGATGTGAATATGTAAGGGACATAAAATTACACTTTTAAAAGTGAGGGACGAAAAAAGTTATTTTACAAAATGTGAGGGACGTTTTGGACGATTTTCCCTTTAATATTTCACTTTTTTTTATGTTGCAAATGCCCAATTATCTATCTTTTGTAAAGCCAAAGACTAGAAAAGTGTCATTCTCTAGTACATCAATGCAAACATTCTATTAGATGGTACCATAAAATTGTTAAAAGCATCTGCCTTTATTAAGTAATCACAGCTACTTCATTCTTAACTGGTCCTGCTCTAGAATCCTTCTTAATTTCCTCTCACCACTAACCTCAAATTTTCAAGAAGCCACACATTCTGGGCACCAATTCAGAAAAGCTCATTCATGGCATCAACCAAAAGACTTGTTGAACTTTTTAAGGTGTAATTAAGTCAGGAAAAGCACGTCTTTATGGAGTACACAAGGGCAGTGGACTATTGTGCATTGGTGATGACTGCAAGGGAACTTAGGTAAGAATCTTGCTTATTGCAGCTATTCATAAAAGGAGTTCAAATGATTTTCGCATGTTTGTTTGTAATTTTTCTCATATAATTGCACATGAATGTGGTAAGATATTTATTATTGATTACATGTTTACAACAAGAAAGTATAGTCTGGTGTAATAACCGTTGGGGCAGAGCCAAGGTTTGGAAGCGCTTAGACAGGGCGTTTGTTAACCAGGAGTGGTTGAACCTAGCGGTCACCACATCGGTCGCCCATTTGTGTAGGGTTGCTTCAGATCACTCTCCTTTGTTAGTCTGTTCTAAGGAGGTGGGTGGGGTTCCTACTAGTTTCCGATTCCTTGATGTTTGGAGGTCACATCCTGATTTCCAGAGTGTGGTAAGGCAGGCATGGGAGGGGGAGTGTGAGGGGCGGCCGATTCAAGTCCTCCTCAGAAAGTTAAAAGCGGTAAAGCAGGCATTGCGCAGATGGAATAAAGAGGTTTTTGGGAATATATTTGATCGTGTGCGGGACCATGAGGCTAAGGTCTCGGAGCTGGAATGCTCGTTAGAGGAGGGTCCCTCGGAGGAGGGGACATATCAGCTAGTACAGGCTCAGGGTGAACTCAAGCAATCGTTGCTTACGGAGGCGGCTTTTTGGCGTCAAAAGGCATGTCTGCGGTGGCTTCGGGAGGGGGATGCCAATTCTAAGTTTTTCCATGCTCAGGTGAAGCAGCGGAGGGCCCGCTCGTGTATACATCGGGTGAAAGATGGTGATGGGGTTTGGACGGAGGAGGCTGGCAGGATTGAGGATTTGGCGGTTGCTTTCTTTGAGGGCGTCTTGTCACAGCCTGACCGGGGGCAGGTGGATCCCTCTCAACTAAGTGTGATCCCGTCGATTATTACGGCACAGGATAATGTGAGTCTTCAACAGTTCCCCACAGAGGAGGAAATTAGGTCAGTTGTTTTCCAGATGGATGGTGAGAGTAGTTCGGGTCCAGATGGCTTCAAGGGGTCTTTTTTCACGACGTGTTGGGAGATAGTGAAGGGGGATATTGTCAGGGCGGTTTGTGATTTTTTTGCAGGAGCGGAGCTGCCCTGGGGGTATACGTCTACTTGGTTGGCTTTGATTCCCAAGGTCCCCGGGGCTGCCTCTTTCTCAGATTTTCGCCCAATTAGCCTGTGCAATTTTGTCAATAAGATCATTTCCAAGCTATTAGCTAGCCGTTTGGAAAGTGTGCTGCCAAAGATTATTTCACCGCAACAGAGTGGCTTCGTTAAGGGTCGGCAGATCTCGGATAATATTTTGCTGGCTTTAGAGATGTGTTCGGCTTTAGGGAAGAAGGTGCGGGGATCTAATGTTGCACTCAAACTGGACATGGCCAAGGCGTATGACCGGGTATCTTGGAATTTCCTAATCCAAGTAATGAGACGGTTTGGATTCGGGGAGCAATGGCTTGACATGGTGTGGAGGCTGATTTCGTCGTGTCATTTTTCGGTATTGGTTAATGGGAAGCCTTGCGGATACTTCCAATCCTCTCGTGGGTTACGTCAAGGGGACCCTTTATCCCCGGCTCTTTTTATTATTGCAGCGGAGGTTTTATCTAGGCGATTGAATGAGCTACCTCGAGCCTCAAGGTTTGTCCCATTCTTGGTGTCGCGGGGCTCTCCGCCGCTGACACATCTGGCCTATGCTGACGACATCATCGTTTTCTGCAATGGTGGTAAGCGTTCCTTGGAGTGTGTCAGGGAGGTGCTCCAGGGGTATCAGGAGGTGTCAGGGCAGCTGGTGAACGTGGCGAAGAGTTGTTTTTTGGTTGGCAAGAAGACTTCGGTGGCTCGCAGGAGGATAATTGCACATGTTACTGGTTTCTGTTCTAGATCTTTACCAGTCACGTACTTGGGATGCCCGTTGTTCGAGGGGAGACGAGTGAAAGCTTTGTTTTCTAATTTGCTGTCTAAGGTTTCCCAACGGATTGCCTCCTGGCATGGTCGGTGGTTATCTATGAGTGCTCGAGCTATATTGATTAAGCATGTACTGTCGTCTATGCCTATTCATATTCTAGCGGTTATAGAGCCGCCCAAGGGGGTGATTTCTGATCTAGAGCGGATTTTGGCGAGGTTTTTTTGGGGTGAGTCGGAGTTTGGAGCTAAGCGCCACTGGTCGAAATGGGCGAACTTATGTTTTCCGGTGGAGGAAGGAGGGGTTGGTTTTCGGTCACTTTAGACGATTGTGGAGGCTTTTTCCTGTAAACTTTGGTGGATGTTTCGACATGGTCAATCGCTCTGGGCGCAGTTCATGAGGGCTAGGTATTTTGGGCCTCTGCATCCTAATCAAGGCCCGTTTTCTGTTCAATTGTCTGCTACGTGTAAACGTATGCTGAGTGTCCGTACAACCATGGAGCTTTGGTTGCAGTGGGATCTTTCGAGAGAGGAGGTGGCTTTCTGGTGGGATAATTGGAGTGGGCTAGGCCCTTTGGCGTGGCGGTTCCCGGAAGCGGCGTCAGATGTGAAGGTCTTGGATTTTGTACGAGAAGGGAGATGGGATTTTTCGGCTTTGGCCTCGGTGCCCGCAGCGATTTGGGACGCCGCTCAGGGGTCTTTCTTCTGTTTTGGGTTGGATCCGGATACCCTGGTTTGGCGGCGGGATCCTTCGGGAGTTTTCTCCACTAGGTCGGCATATCAACTTGCTCGCCCGGCTAGGGCTCGCTCCTGGACTTTCTCTTTTGTTTGGCATTCCTTTATCCCGCGTAAATTGTCTTTCTTTATGTGGCGATTACAAAATGGCCAGCTGCCGCTGGATGATGTTCTCGAAAAGTATCACATTCATGGTCCTTCTAAATATCACTGCTGTGTGCTTGGCCAGGTTGAGACAATGGAACATGTTTTTTCAGCTGGACAGTTAGCTTCTGCGACATGGGTGTTTTTTGAGAATTCTCTTGGTCTATCGACATCAGCGGCCACGGTTCGCTCCCGGTGCGCCGCTTGGTGGTTACGCCCTGTGAAAGGTAAGGCTTTACGCTGGTTAATGCGGATTCTCCCAATTCTGATATTATGGTTTCTATGGCGGGCGAGGAATTTGTCCCAGTTCGAGGGTCGCAAGTTTTCTGTTTCGCAGGTCCGTGCTTTTATCATACAAGAGGTAAGAATGCTAGTCAGAGCCCATTTTCCGGGTATTATGGTGCCTTGGCAATGGGAGGAACTTCTTCAGGCTCTGTCTGGGGTTCGGAGGGTTTTAACTGCAACGATTGTCAGGTGGGCTTTCCCTCCGACGGGCTGCTACAAGTTAAACACTGACGGGTGTGCCACGGTGCGTGGTAGTGGGAGTGGGGGTGATTAGGGATTCGTGTGGGAGGTTTATTGTAGCTTTTGCGGATTCATTTGGCGGGTTGGACTCTTTGCAGGCGGAGGCTCGTGCTCTCCTTTTGGGGCTGCAACTGGGCCGCCAAGTAGGGGTCCCTCAGCTAATTGTTGAATCTGACTGTCTGGCTCTGATTAAGTGTTTAAGGAAGGAATGGGGAGTTCCCGCAAGGATTCGGCCTATTGTTCGTGCTATTTGGATGGGTGAGTCAAGTTCTCACTGTTTCTTCCATTGCTACCGGGAAGGGAATACAGTGGCGGATTCGCTAGCAGCATATGGGGCCTTGTCAGGCGCTCAAGTTATTTTCACTAAGGGCTCTCAGTTACCGACTCGTATTAGGGGACTTTTGGCTTTGGATATGCAGAATTTTTGTAACTTTCGATTTTCTTTTAGGGGTTAGGGCATCTGCTCGAACCTCGGTTTTGTTCTCAGTTTATGATTAATAAAATATTAATTAAAAAAAAACAAGAAAGTATAGTCTTCTAACATGTACTAATTTAAGAGCACGTGCGTCGCACATGACAATAATTACTAGTTCATTTGTAATATTTTTTGTCCTTGTTGTTTTAAAACTAGTCTTGACATTAATTGGCCTAGAAACTATGCATCAAATGATCAAAATTAGTTACATCGATTCTTTCATTGATATGTAATGAAATAAATTAGATTAATTATTCCTAGAAACAGTATAGCAATTCTATGCTATGTTCCAGAAGTTAAAACCTCCAGGCTATCTTTCAATGGAAATTAGTTGCATCTGAATTTCTAGAGATCGCTCATAATATTAATCAAGAAATGCTTGTTATATAAATTCTAGACAAAATTAACTTGAAGTGGAAGTGTGACCAAAAAAAATAAATAAATACCTTTCAGAAGGGAGATAAACTTGTAGCATCAGTGTTGGAGAGCTCATGGCGTTTGAGATGAAATGATTTATTTGGAAAGCACTTATTTTAAACTAGTCATTCAACATCCAAGATTTTTTTTTAAAAGTAAAGGAACATTCAAGTCGAAGGTAGAGGTTGTGCAAATACGAAATTAGATGCAAGGAAAGGTACAGACTACAAGGGCTTAAAAAGTTGTTTAAAGAGATGTGATATTTTAGCTGCCTCTGTCCCCTTGAATGTTGGAAAATACCCTTATTTCTTGATATTTCCCTTCACATTACCTTCCTAAGTAACCAATTAGTTTTAGATATCTCTCATATAGTAAAATTGTTTCAATATTAACATACAAAAGTGGTTAATATTGTGATAAACATTAATGCTAAGGACTCTAAAATACAACAAAAAAGAAGAGAATATTCAAAATAAAACTATAATATTGAATCAAATTTTTGTTGACATCATTTTGGTTGTACAATACTACCCCATTCGTCACTAAATTCACAATTCCACATTGTCTAACTTCTTCAATTCTTTATTTCATATTGAACATCTTTATCTGCATAACGGCATTGTAACCAGGATACTAGTCAAATCATAACTAAATTTTTCCTCAGCTCATTTGGATTGTATTTTTTTGTTGAGTTTTTGAAGAAAAATTACTGTAACGCTTTACGTAGGATGTGAATCTGTGAAATAAAAAAGTGATTGGAAAATGCATAAGAAATATTCTCAGAGAAACTTGAAAACTTTCTCTGCAAAAAAAATGCAATCCAAACAAGGCCTAATTTCTCACATCCTTCATTTGTCACCACTGTGCAAATTTAAGAGAATAGCATTATTCATTCAAATAACTAATTTCGAAAAACCACTTATTTATACAAAGGAAAAAATGCAGTTTTGATTCCCAAAATTTGCCATAGGAACTATTCTAGCCCCCAAATTAAAGTTTCAGGCGAAACAAATCGGGTCCCTAATATTTCTGTATCCAACTTGTTTAAGACTATAGTAATGTTTTCAATTCCCGCTAAGATAGAGTTACGTGAGATTACGTGACCTGTGCCAGAAATTTTGGTTTTAGATTTTCTTCTAAAGAAGGCGGGAGAAAGAAACGATATCAATCGAAATTAATTTTGGAATACTCGAATGTATATCTTTATGGTTTTTATAATTTCTCTTTTTTTTTAGGTTACATGCATGTGGTTATGATGTTATTTGAGTGATTAATCTTAGTATCATGACTATTTTTAATTTTAGGTAAAGGTCACATCACTACATTCCCATAAAATTCAAAAGAATCAATCAATTATCCTAAATATGCTTCAAATTTGAAACATTGGAAATGAGATTTACTTTGATTCAAATTTCGAGAACTAAAATCCCTCCTATGCCAAACTTTAGAGACCAAAGTTACATTTTTTTCTTTTATTCAAACATATTTCATTAAATTAAATTTAATTTACCCAATTCAAATATCGAAATATGCTTGCCTACACTAGTAGATAGAGCAAGTATTTGTTTGATTATTATTTCACTATTATACATAGTCTACTTTCATTTGATTATTTCATCTTATTTTATCATCAAGTTTTAAAATTTTGATTTTTTTTGTTGGAGTTAAATCAAGATTATTATTCTTTGTTAATTCCTATGCGGTTGGTTCTGGTTTCTTAGTTACAGTTGGTTTCTTAGTTATGTCGGTTGTGTTTTTAAGTCCTAGTCCAATTGTATAAAAGATTCCCTTTGTGGTTCCGAAGCTAAGTTTTAGGAAACTAGCTGATCTATATATACCACTACTGGTAGTGTTGTTTAGCACACCGTGAATTGAGAAGAATAAGATTGATTGGTGCCTCCTAGAGCTCTGCTTGTTTCCGTCTCTTGTCGTTGCTTTTTCCTGCGATTTTCGTTTCCGCTATCATACTTATTTCTTTGACTTTGAGATTTGTCTTGATTTGTTTTATCCTGTGGGTTAGATTCCTACAAAGTGGCATCAGAGCTTTGCTTGAGGTCCTGAGAAATTAAAATATGGATCCAAATTATTTGCACAATTGTCACATTTTTTATCTTCGATGGTAAAAACGATTTTGAGGCTTGGAGGTCGATGATGAAGAATTTTTTCCAAAATATTGTCGAGATAGGATATACGGAATCGGTAATAGGTATAGAAGTATCAAGCGATGCAGTTAAAAAATTAGAGAGAAATAGACAGTTGAATTGCCAGGCAATGTACTATCTTAACACTCAAGTCCAGTTGCATGTTGCAAAAAAATTTATGCATGCAAAGTCGGCAAAAGAGGTTTGGACAATTTTAGTGAACTCAAATCGAGGTGCTGCTAACGTGAGAAAAATAAAATTGCAAGAACTTAGGAGACAATTTGAGTTGGCCTAGATGAAATCCACGGAGTCAATTAAATATTTTATTGGTACAATTAAAGAAATTGTCAATGATATGGAGTCCAATGGTGAGAATTTGGAAGAGGTTAGAGTTGTTGAAAAAGTTCTGAGATCTCTAACTACCAAATTTCACACCAAGAAGACGGTCCTTGAAGCCACAAAGGACCTTGACAATTTGTCACTTGCTGAATTGGAAGGTGAATTGCTGACTTATGAGATGTCCCTGAATTAGTAGCCATTGGATACAAAAGAGAAAGTGTTACAAGCCAAAGTGGATCACCCAAAAGGAAAAGAGGAAGTGAATCATATGGACACAAATCAAAAGGGCTAGAACTTCAGAGGTAGAGGACGTGGAGGCAAAGGTAACTTTCGTGGTCGTGGAAGAGGTAATTAATCTTACCAACCCAGAAATAATTCTAATAGGGATCAGAAAAACAATCACAGCAAAGTCAAAGAAATAATTTTCAAATGCGTGATAGATCTAATGTCCAATGTTATAATTGTGATAAAATTGATCATTATCAGAATGAATGTTGGTCCAATAAAGAGATGCATGCTAAAGTGGCTGAAAATAGTAGTGATAGAGAGAAGACCTTGCTGTTTTGTAGTTCTACATCTGAAGAGTCTATGAAGAATGATTAGTTTATTGATTCTGGTTGTAGTAATCATATGTGTGGTAAAAAAAAGAGATGTTTTCTGACCTGGATGAATCTTTTCATACATCTGTGAGATTTGGAAACAAGGAAAAAGTACCTATCCTTGGAAAAAGAAAAATTAGAATTATCTTGCAAGATGGGTTTTCAAATTATATTTCTGATGTTTTCTATGTGCCAAGTTTATATCATAATTTGTTGAGTTTGGGACAACTATCTGAGAAAAGTTAAGATCTGCATCTTAAATATGGTGATGGCACCATAAGTGATGAGAAATTGGGATTAATTGCCATGATAAAAATGAACCGTAGTCGTTTGTGACCTCTTTCTCTTAACTGTGGTGATTTACCTTATTGTAATTCCATGACTTGTGATGATTCTTGGTTATGGCATATGAGTTTTAGGCATTTGAATTTTGGGAGTTTGAAATTTCTTGAAAGAAAGAAATTAGTTATTGGGTTGCTTTCTGTTGAGTTTCCTGATAACAAGTGTGAGTCTTGTATTTTGGAAAAGAAACACAGGGATCCTTTTCCAAAAGGCAAGGCTTGGAGAGCCCATCGACCGCTTGAACTGATTCATTCAGATTTATGCTTAGTTGAAGTTCCTTCCAATGGTGGTAGTAAGTATTTTATTACCTTCATTGATGATTTCAGTAGGAAGACATGGGTGAATTTTTTAAGAAATAAATCTGATGCATGTGATGAGCTTAAAAAGTTCAAATATTATGTAAAGAAGTAGAGTGGCTACTTTATTAAAATTTTGAGAACTAATAGAGGCACTGAGTATCTTGTTTGTGATGACTATTTGGTGGAAAGTGGTATAAAACATCAAATGACAGCCAGATATACACCTCAACAAAATAGTGTGGCAGAAAGGAAGAATAGGACTGTGATGGACATGGTGAGATCAATGATGCAATCCAAAGGTATTCCTAAATCCCTTTGGGCAGAAGCAATATCTTGTGCTATTTATGTTTTGAACGGGTGTCCTACTAGATGTAATTTTGGAAAGACTCCACAAATAATTTGGACTAGTATGAAACCGGATATTTCTTACTTCAAGGTATTTGGCTATCTTGCGTATGCGCATGTTCCAGATCATTTGAGAAAGAAATTGGATGATAAAGCAGAGAAGTATATTTTTATTGGATATAGTCATGAGACTAAGGAGTATAAGTTATTCAATTCAAACACAAGAAAGGTGATTGTTAGCAGAGATGTAACTTTTGATGAACATGGAATCTGGGATTGGTCTAGAAAAGATCCTGAGACATCGCCAAAACATTCATTCATTTCTCCCATTATGGGACCGAGTACTAGTAAGCAAGTAGTGGAGCAAGTTGTGCACTCTTATGGTGATCCCTCAACTTCTACTATTCAGGTTGAGACATCTAGCCGACCATGTGAGACCCCGGTCAGTTCTTAAGTTTGATATTAGGTGATATTCATTATTTGTGTGGTAAAATTTGGGGTTTTAGGGTTAATTAGAAAACCCTGAATTGGGGTTAGGATTGAAACCCTAGTTTTTGTATTAATCATCAGTTCGAGTGGTTATTAAAGTTAGTTATGCTAGTGTGTGTGTTTTCGTGCGGGTAAGTATAGGATTTGATCCATTTTATATTGGTTAAGTAAGTTTAAAAGGTAGATAACCTCAGACTAGTAAACCCTCTAGTGTTCCAATAGATTAGAAAGCTTAAGTTGGGTTAAAACCCTAATTTTGCCAATGTTATAAAGGTTGTTGTTTAATTGTTTTTATTATGGAGAAAGTATGATTAAGTGTAGATGATTAAGTTTGTGAGGTAACTGGCCAGTGAGGGTGATAAAGTGTTAGGTGGAAGCACAAGTGGAGTTCTACGGATTTTAATTGTGGTCGATGGAGTGTCGGCAGGAGGTCACGCATGGCAAACGACTTGGCTTTGGAGCCAACTCGTGTCCTACCATTGTGATGTTACAATTCTATACTGATGTGAAATTTTTGGATTTATATGTTTATTCAAATATGCAATTTACGATTTTACCCCTGTTTACTTACTAAGCATATAGTTTACCCCGTTTCCTTTTTTTTCCTTAGCAGGGGACGACACGGGGAACTCCTTGGCACATTCACTAGTATAGTTAGGTTTGCTTGTAATAGTTGGACAATTAAGATGGTTGTTTTTGTTTTGGTGGTTTGTATAAGAACCCTCCTTAGGGTCTACTTTCTGCTAGTTGTTATCATAATGTAATGTAGTGGCTTGACTAACTGATTTTGGGGATGTAAATAGAACTCTTTTGGAGTTGGCTATATTGTGAATAGTACGCTTTTGGTTTATCTAGTTTTTATTGCTTTGAAATTTCGAGTTCTGGAGCGAGTTAGGCAGGCCTCCCTCCGATATCCTAGGGTTCGCCCTTGGGAGAAACGGGGGCGTCACAGACCACAAAGAGAGCGCCGCATGCCAGCTCAATTTGATGATTATGTTGTTGGCAAAGATGATGATTTAACTGATGAAGCAATTGTGAATTTTGCTCTTTTTATAGATTGTGATCCTGTCTCATTTGAAGAAGCTGTCAAAGATGATCGTTGGGTTCGTACAATAGATGAAAAAATTCATGCCATTGAGAAAAATGATACATGAGAGTTGGCCACTATCCCACCTCAAAAAAAGCCAATTGGAGTGAAATGGGTATATAAGACCAAGTATAAGCTAACAGAAGAGGTGGATCGTTTCAAAGCGAGATTGGTTGTCAAAGACTACAAGCAGAAGGCAGATATTGATTATTTTGAAATTTTTGCACCAGTTACCAGACTTGATACGGTTCGTATGATTGTATCACTTGCTGCAAATAATTGCTGAAAAATTCATCAAATGGATGTGAAATCCGCATTTTTAAATGGTTTTCTTGAAAAAGAGATATATGCTGAGCAGCCTGCAGGTTATGTTAGAAAGGGTTAAGAAGACAAAGTATATAGATTGAAAAAGGCATTATATGGTTTGAAACAAGCTCTCAAATGGAGTTGGTTGCATTAGTAGATACATTCAAGGTACGCAATCTGATGGTATATTTTATTCATCTTCACATGGTAGCAACCTTGTTAGATATACAAACAGTGATTGGGCTGGTGATACAATACAAAGGAGGAGCACTTCTGGTTATGTATTTTATTTGGGATCTAGTGTATTCTCTTGGTCTAGATATGTACGTCGGGTAGGAATCTCAAATGTGGATGATTTACTCTTGGGACCGGCCGACTTGAGTTGTGAATTATCTTATTTTCGGATTCTTGTATCCGAATACAAAATATTTATACATTGGTGTATTTGCAAATTGACAGGAGTTAGTATATTACATTATGATGTGAATAGAAATCGTGATTAAATTTGGGGAAGGAGAATCGAACTAAGGCTAGCTTTTGAGAGTTAAAGGTAAAAGGCAATAGTGAGATCTTGAAGATTAGTGCAAATCCCCCATCTTAAGGTGAATAACTTTACTAGCCTTTCAATAGTAAATGAATTATAAATTATCTATTGCCTAAAATGTGGTTTTCAGACCTGAAATTTAAGTGAAATAATAGTTCAAGTAAGGATTCTAGAGTTGTAAACTAATGTGATAGAGGAGCAAGAGTGAACTAACATAATGCATGATCAATTGCAGGAGACTAAAGACCGCCTTATTAGGGTACCAAGATAGGCAAGGGATAAAATTGAAGGGATTTTGGCAGAATGTAGGTTGTGATTGAAGAGATTGTGGGAATGAATTTGGATAGGAAAAAACCCAAAAGAAAAAGCTCTTAGGGTTGAAAATAAATTTGAACCAACTAAAGAGACTGGATCTGCCAGCTCTATTATGGACTGACCCAATAAATCACTTGATTAAAACTTTTGTATGGATGATTGAGTTGGAACTTTGTCATGTTTTTATGGATACTGAATGTACTTATACTAAAGACTTGTTTGACTTCTTATTAAAGTGTATTTGAGCTTGATATATATTACAATTGACCTTGTTATGTGGCATAATTTAATTGATCATGAATTGCTTAATAGTAATGATATATGTGGAGTGAATGTGTTTCTGGGTTACAGTTGAAGTATAAATTAAAGTAGTTGAATTTTATATACTTGAGGAAGTAGTCGATACAACACTTAAATTGGAAAGGAGAAAATGCTAAGACCAAATTTCTTTTGTTAAGGTTTTGTGGAAAACATGAATGATTAGACGAAATGATGTGGAAATGGAAGATAAAATATGGAAAGAATACTCAGAACTTTTTACAATTAAAAGTGTGAAATTTCGAGGACGAAATTTTCTTAAGGAGGGAAGCATGTGAAATAAACAACAAGTGGTTGCTTTGTCCACAACAGAATCAGAGTACATGGTAATTACAAGTAGTGCTACTCAAGCACTTTGGTTGCGGAGAATGCTTGGATTCTTACAACACAAGCAAGATGGTCCTACCAAAATATTTTGTGATAGCATGTCTGCTATTGACTTGACAAAAAATCTAGTTTTTCATGGACGCAGCAAATATATTGACATCAAATATCATTTTATTCGAGAGTTGGTTCGAGAGCAAGAAATTGCTATTGATTATTGCAGAAGTGAAGATCAAGTTGCTGACATTTTGACAAAGCCGCTCAAGTTGGAGATGTTCATGAAATTGAAGACAATACTCGGCATGGTGAAATTTGAAGATCTTAATTTAAGGGAGGTAATGTTGGAGTTAAATCAAAATTATTATTATTTGTTAATTCCTATGCGATTGGTTCTAGTTTCTTAGTTATAGTTGGTTTCTTAGTTATGTCGGTAGTGTTTTTAAGTCCTAGTCCAATTGTAGAAAAGATTGAAGGTAAGTTTTAGGAAACTAGCTAATCTATATACACCACTACTGGTAGTCATTTTTTAGCGCGCCGTGAGTTGAGAAGAATAAGATTGACTGGTGCCTCCTAGAGCTTTGCTTGTAGGGGTGGGCAAAATTATCCGCTAACCTGAAAACATGTCATATCCGATCCGATCCGATCCGAAAATTAGGATATCCAATTTTTATTATTTGATCGGATCAAAAGAGGATCGGATATCTGCTAAGATGCGGGACGGGTTAGACTCACATAATTAAAAACCCGCGGGTACCCGATTCGCCCCGCATATTTATATTTTTTTATTTTTATACACACACTATAAAATAATAAGTTAGAACTAAATAAGTAATCCTATTGAACAAATTGCATTAAAAATATGAGAGATTATAGTTTATCTACAAGATTCATTTGTAGAGACCATGATCTTGTATTTTATGAAAAAAAGTTTAATTAATGCGGAACATATATATTAAAAATTGTGCTATTTATTTCAAATTTTTATTGATTTTGAATTCTTTTAATTGTTTTACTTTATCTTATATTCTCTTCACATGTTTATTTCTTGGTGAAAAACCTTTTTTTGGAAAAAAATTATTAAATCTTAGATGAATGTGTAAAATATAAAATTAAATTGGTATAAATTATTTTTTTTAAATTAAATGATAAATGAAACGGGACGGATACCCGCTTACCCGATTATAGGGTACCCGCTGATATGCAGGACGGGTAAGGGTCAGAAAATGGCTGACCCGTAAAGTGAGGGTCGAGTCAGCCAAATGGTGAATAGGACGGGTACCCGACCCGCACCCACCTCTATCTGCTTATTTCCGTCTCTTGTCGTTGCTTTTTCTTTTGGTTGTCGTTTCGCTGTCATACTTATTTCTTTGACTTTGATATTTGTCTTGATTTGTTTTATCCCGTGGGTTAGATTTCTACATTTTTGTTTTTATATTCTTCTTCAGTATCTCCGAAAGGTGTCAGCATCCCACCGTAAACCCTAAACCCTGTGTCTCTCCCCTCTGGCTCGCCCTTCAAATTTCAATACGTCATTCCCCAAAAACTACTTAAAAAATACGAGAAAGAACCCAAGAAAAGAAAAACAAGCTCTGCACCGAATCCCAATTCCAGCCAATTATCAGCAGTATTCCTGATGATATTTTGCTTGAAATATTCACGAGGCTTCCGGTCAGATCCCTGATGAGGCTCAGCTGCGTTTCAACATCTTGGCATTCCTTGATCTCTAGCCCCGATCTCGTTAAATCCCATCACAAAAGATTGACGGAAGACAAGGAAAACGAGCATCGCAGGAACATGTTCGTTAAGGTTGAGAGGCAAATTAGTATGAGGCTCGGGCTCAACCTTAGGCTCGGGCAGTTTGAGTGTTCTCTTCACAGTGCTTTTTCCTGTGCGGTACCCGAGAAAATTGAGGTAACCAACAACTGCGTTATTAGTTTTCCTGCAGAACGCTACGGCTTTAGTACATTTAAGATTGTGGGTTCTTGTTATGGGTTGGTTTTGATCATGGTTGATGAAGAAATTATGTTGTTGTGGAATCCAGCTACAAGAAAATATAGAAAGTTGCCTGTGATGGTATCAAACAGTAACTAGGCAACAGACCAACCCCAATGGACTGATTTATGAGACTAGTGCAGAACAAGATTGAATAACAGGAAGAATCAATAACGAATGGATGAATAACTAATGAACTGATAGTGATATTGATCAAATAAGTAGATTACAGAATTGGCGGAAAGAAGAAAGGAAATGACAGAATGAAGGAAAACAGAAAGAGAAAAGGCTCAGGAAATGATCCCTTACAATCAGCTAACAAATCTTACTTTCTGCTTCTGATCCTATCCATATATATAAGCTAGCTAACAACTAACTTCCTTGGCATTTTATAACCCAACTTGGCCATGTGAGTGGTTACGGAATCTGTTGCAAAACCACTTGCTTGAGAGCTCACGCTGATTGAGTTGGTTTCCAGCAAAGGCGTGTTTGCTGATTCTGCGCCTTTGATTCTCTGCTTCTTTGTCCTTCACGTCTTCTATCTTACTAAAACGTGATAAGGAATTTCACGTCTTCGATTGATCTTAAGCTACTTAATAAAGGCGTGATACTTAGGTTCACGCTTTCAGCTTGCTAACTTCTGTTCCATGACAATTGCTCCTCCTTCAATCAATCTTGTCCTCAAGATTGAAATTCAGGGAACTCCTTCCTGATTCTCTCTGCATCTTCCCAAGTAGCTTCAGCAGGGGTGGTTCCCTACCAGTGGATGAGCCACTGTACTACTGCTGCATTCCTTTTTCTGATGCTCCTTTGATCCAGAATGGCTATTGGAGCCACCCTTAAATGCCCCTTCTCATCCAGGTTTGGTAGCTGGGGAGCAAGAGTTGCCTTCTCCCCAACCTTTTTCTTCAATAACGACACATGGAACACAGGGTGGATTCTGGACCCTTCTGGCAGCTTGAGTTTATAAGCTACTTCTCCTATTTTCTGGATCACCTGGTAGGGACCAAAGTATTCAGCAAACAGCTTGGTGTTGTTCCTTAGTTCTACAGACATTTGTCGATATGGCTGCAACCTCAAGTGAACCCAGTCTCCCACAATGAATGACCTTTCACTTCTGCTTTGATCAGCATAGAATTTCATCCTGTCCTGAGCTTCCTGTAAGTTCCTTTTGAGTATTTCATCCATCCTCTGTCGCTCCTTCAAATGATCTTCTACGATGGCTACTTTAGAGTGAGAGTAGGGTCCTAGTGCCAACTGTGGGGGGGCCATTCCGTATAGAGCCTCGAATGGACTCATCTGGATAGCTGTGTGATAGGTAGTGTTATACCACCACTCAGCAAGGGAGAGCCATGCACTCCACCTCTTTGGCTCTAAGTGTGTCATACACCTTAAGTACATTTATAGCACTTGATTTACCCGTTCAGACTGGCCATCTGTTTGGGGGTGGTAGGCAGTGCTTAACTTCAGTTCTGTACCCATCAAGATGAATAATTCAATCCAGAATTGATTGGTGAACACTTTGTCCCTGTCAGACAGCATGCTTAAAGGAACCCATGTAACTTACAGATGTGATCTAGAAAAAGTCTGGCTACTGCTGGTGCATCAAAAGGGTGTGAGAGACTGATGAAATGTGCTAATTTAGTGAATCTATCCACCACTACCATGATAGTGTCCCTTCTCTCAGACATTGGCAGTCCTTCAATAAAATCCATTGTAACATGACTCCATGAATACTGTGGCATGGGGAGAGGTTGCAAAAGGCCCGGATAAGCAGTGTGCTCATTCTTACATTTCCTACACGTGTCACATTGCAAGATTGTATCCTTGATATCCCTATGCATCCCTGGCCAATGGAATAATTGCTTGGCCCTTAAGTAACTAGCCTGGATTCCAGAATGACCTCCAAGCTGTGAATCATGTACTGCAGCAATGATCTTCCTCCTTACATTCCCTTCTGAGCCCACCAGAATCCTCCCCTTATATCTGACCACACCATCTTGATAAGTAAAATCTGGTTGGCTGTCAGGAGCAAGAAGTAGTTGCCTGATGAGATCCTGGGTTTGTGTATCCCCTTTATAACTGCCAATTACCTCCTGTATCCATTCTGGAATGACACAAACTAATGCAGTACAGTCCCCTTCCTCACTGCTAGCTCTCCTAGACAAGGCATCAGCAACCACATTTTCCCTTCCCTTTTTATATTGTATCTCATAACTTAATCCCAGTAACTTTGTGAGCCATTTCTGTTGAAGGGTAGTAGTGACCCTCTGATCAAGTAGATACTTGAGGCTTTGATGGTCAGTCCTTATTATGAAGTGGTGTCCCTCCAGGTAATGCCTCCATTTAACCACTGCCATCACCAGAGCTAATAGCTCTTTTTCATAAATGGAGAGCCCCAGGTTCTCAGGTCCTAGGCTCTGGCTTAGATATGCCAAGGGCCTCTTGTCCTGTATCAGTACAGCTCCCACTCCTCCATAGCAGGCATCAGTCTCAATCACGAATGGTTTGGTGAAGTCAGGCAATGCCAGCACAGGGGTGTTGCTCATTGCTAGTTTGAGTCTTTGAAATGCTTCATCAGCTTCTGCATTCCATAGGAACCCATCTTTTTTAAGCAGCGTAGTGAGTGGTTTGGCTATGGTTCCATAACATTTCACAAACTTCCTATAGTATCCAAAATCCCTTTAGTTGCTTAACTGTAGTTGGTTTTGGCCACCCCAGCATGCCTTCTACCTTCTTGGGGTCAGCCATGACTCCTTGATCAGAGATAATGTGGCCTAAGTATTCCACCTCTATTTGAGCAAATGAGCATTTGCTCTTTTTAGCATAGAGCTGATGTTCTCTTAAGATGTTCAGCACTGTGGCCACATGCTCCATATGACTACTCCAAGTAGGACTGTAGACTAGGATGTCATCAAAAAAAACTAGAACATACTGTCTAAGTTGGTTCCTGAAGATGTGGTTCATGAGACTTTGAAATGTGGCAGGGGCATTGGTCAGGCCAAATGGCATGACCTTGAACTCATACAACCCTTGGTGAGTTCTGAATGCTGTTTTGTATCTGTCGTCCACTTTGACTCTTATTTGATGGTAGCCAGACCTTAAGTCGATCTTGGTGAAGAACTTGGAGCCCTGCAATTCATCCATCAGTTCATCTATCAGTGGCATTGGAAAATTGTCTTTGATTGTCAGCTCGTTGAGCTGTCTGTAGTCAACATAAAATCTCCAACTACCATCCTTCTTCTTTACCAGTAATACTGGAGATGCAAAAGAGCTGTTGCTAGTCTGGATGATTCCCATCTGCAACATTTCCTTGACCAACCTTTCTATCTCAGCTTTCTATACATAAGGACATCTGTATGGCCTATTTTGGAATGGTGCTGCTCCTTCTTTTAGTGGAATGGCATGATCATGGCTCCTAATTGGGGGCATGCCCTGAAAACACAGTCTCAAACTGCTTTAATAGTTCTTCCATTGCTATTGGAATTTGCTCCTGGTGGCCTCCACCTTCTTCCATCAGATAGATTTGAGCAGTGATTCCATAAGTCTGCTTCCTTCTCCATTTGGCAAGCTTGCTTCCCTTGATAGCTTTCAGCTTAAGTTTCTCTACTTCCCCCTTCAGCATCACTGTTTCCCTTCCTTTCAAGAACTTCATAGTTAGTTGCTGAAAATCGAATTCGATGGGGCTGTGTTTGGCCAACCAGTCAACCCCAAGTATCATGTCACAGCTGCCTAGTTTGAGTGTGTTGAATTGGTGCTGGAATTTATGTCCTTGCATCTCCCAAGCTATTTCCTGTTGGAGCTGTCTGGAATCCAGCTTCTCTCCATTAGCCACATTTACAGTCAAGGTGGTATCAGTGGTCTGGAATTTAAAATCCTGTGCCAATTTTTCATCCATGAAGCAGTGAGTACTGCCACTATCAATGAGTATTAGCAGTTCCCTTCCTGCTAGCCTCCCCCTCAGTTTGATAGTTTTGTGCTTATTTCCCCCTGCTAAGGCATGAATGGAGACCTCTATGCTCTCTTTGCTGATGCCTCCTTCAGGATAGTCACTATACTCTTCAACACTCTCCCCTTGTTCCTCCAATGGTGTGTTAGATTCAGTAGGCTCATCCACCACTATGTAGTGAATATGAGCTTGTTTGCAAGTATGTCCTAGGGTGTATGGTTCAGCACACTTGAAACACAACCCTTTTTCCCTTCTGTAGCTAAATTCAGAGGGGGTGATTCCCTTATAGTGAGCGGCTGATGATCCCCCCAGCTTGGTGTTTCTGTTGACATGGTGGTCTGGTTTCTGATGATTAGGCCATTTCAGCCTGTTTGGTGGAGAAGTGGTATGTAGTGGAGGTAGTGAAGGTTTCTGTATACCCCTACCCTATGCCTTCCTAATGGCTTCTAGATTCTTTTCCTGCAACTTAGCAGTCTCAATAGCATCTGCTTATGTAAGAGGTTTGGTCATTCTAACCATACTGACAATTTCATCCTTCATGCCACTAAGGAAACAAGATTTGTAATAGGAATCAGGTTGTCCAGGGAGTGAGGTCATTACCAGTGATTTAAGCGTTTCAAATTTTTCCAGGTAGTCTGCTACACTACCAGTTTGTACCAGTTTGTTGAACTCCTCGATGGCCTCCTGGGGGTCTCCCTCTCCAAATCTTTCACAAATTGCCAAGGCCAGCTCACTCCATGGAACTGCTCCTCTTTCAGAGTACATTCCATGGAACCAGATGTCTGCTCTGTCCCTGAGGTAGAGCTGAGCAATATCAGTCTTCATTCCCTCTTCAACTCCATATATCTGAAAATGCTTGTTAGCTCTCCTAACCCATTCCCTGGGATTGGCTCCCTCAAACGAAGGAAAATCCATCCTGGGCAATTAGACTCCCCCCCTTCCCTCATTTCTCTCATTTTTCTCCTTAACTCCCTCTGCTATCTGGCCATTTCCGGAACTACCTTCTCCTACTCCCTTCCCTTTATCATTCAATTTGGACATAATCTGTGCCATCATGTTCATCATTCCCTCATATTTTTTGATCTAAATTTTTTATGGCTTTATCTGTGCTCTCCTGCCTATACTACATTGCCCTCACCGACTGCTCTATCCCATCATTTTTATTGGCGAAAGTCCTCACCACACTCCCCAGCTCAGTGAGCTCCCTCCTCAGCGTTTCCTCCTGAGTTTTAGTCATCCCGTTGGCTCGTAGCTGCGCTCTGATACCACTGTGATGGTATCGAACAGTAACTAGGCAACAGACCAACCCCAATGGACTGATTTGTGAGACTAGTGCAGAACAATATTGAATAACAGGAAGAATCAATAACGAATGGATGAATAACTAATGAACTGATAGTGATATTGATCAAATAAGTAGATTACATAATTGGCGGAAAGAAGAAAGGAAATGACAGAATGAAGGAAAACAGAAAGAGAAAAGGCTCAGGAAATGATCCCTTACAATCAGCTAACAAATCTTACTTTCTGCTTCTGATCCTATCCATATATATAAGCTAGCTAACAACTAACTTCCTTGGCGTTTTATAGCCCAACTTGGCCATGTGAGTGGTTACGGAATCTGTTGCAGAACCACTTGCTTGAGAGCTCACGCTGATTGAGCTGGTTTCCAGCAAAGGCGTGTTTGCTGATTCTGCGCCTTTGATTCTCTGCTTCTTTGTCCTTCACGTCTTCTTTCTTACTAAAACGTGATAAGGAATTTCACGTCTTCGGTTGATCTTAAGCTACTTAATAAAGGCGTGATACTTAGGTTCACGCTTTCAGCTTGCTAACTTCTGCTCCATGACAATCTGATTTTGGAATTGAAATGGAGCATAAGTTTTCCGCTTATTCTTGCTTGTCATGTGGGATTGGTTATGATGAGTCTAATGATGATTTTAAGGTACTTGTACTTTCCTGTGTTTTCTATGCTGGTATGCAGCATGAGACTCTGGCTAAGGTTTATAGCCGGAAGACAGATTCTTGGAAGAAGATTGAGGATCTTAACTACTGTTTGATTGAGCAGGGCTGTTATTATGTGAATGGGATATTCCACTTTACTCATTATGATTCTAAGTCGTGGTACTTGGAATATAACTTTTGAGCGGAAAATTGTTGGTTTTGATTTGGTGAATGACATTTTTAAAGAGATAGAACTCCCTGAAGAGGTTAATAATTATGATAACTGGAATTTAGGAACATTAGAAGGATGCCTTTCATTATTGGTTTGTTGCAGAGGCAATCAGGTGAATCTGTGGATTATGAAGGAATATGGAGTGAAAGAATCTTGGACTAAAATGGTTGTGATTCCTTGTTTTCAAGATCCTGATAGTAATTTATTGAGTATGCCTTTGATCTTGTCGGAGGATGGTCAACTTTTATTTGTGACTTGGCCAAGCCCAAAGTTGGGAGTTTATGATCCAAATCAGAATTCACTCAAGTATTCTCGGTTTAGTAACTTTAATACAGATCTTTATGGAGCATATGTGTTTGTTGAAAGCTTAGTTTCTCCCTGATGCTGTTCATGGAGTTCAAAGGGACTGGAATCAATGAGGTAACAAGGGCTTTTCTAATTTTCATCTGCTGAATTATTTTTGTTTTACTGATCTCCCTCCAATACCACTTAGTTATCTACACTCACATTATTTGCCAAATGTTTATGAACTGATTTTATTGTTTATGATGTAAAACTAAATCAATTCAAAGGAGAGTTATTGCTCAGAAAGCAATATATTAATATAGGATTAGCTTTTCACTAATTTTCTTTTTTTGCAACCATAGAGCTTGCATCAATTGAAGTTTTTTGTTCTACTTTGCTTTTTTACTTCTATTGTGTCTTAGGTAGAACAATGGAACTCTTTTATTTCTAGCTAATACATATTTTACCTGATTGATGCTATCATGCTGTCTGATGGTTGCTTCACTATGGTAATTTCTGTATATATTTGTTCAAGAAAGCAAGTAAATTAACTATTTTAACGTGGCTATCTTCTATTTCTACCCATAGTTAATACATTGTGTTTAAATGTGCATCTGCTTTGCCCTCGTTTATAGTTCAAACACGAAGTTCCTTGGTAAGAACTCAAAAAATGTATTCTAGATAACAAAAGAAGGATAAAAATGAAATCTTTTGAAGCATTCTTACATGTATTCTTAATGGTCCGTATGGCAGAGGTCCCATGGAGCTATAATGCATAGTGCATTGCATGGTTTGTCCTACATTAAAGGTAAGTGCACAATGCGCTAAATCTGAATTATATGTAGTAATTCTGCAATAAAAGCACTATATTCTTGTTGTCTATCCAATGTACTTGATGAATCTATCAATGTTCTTAAGCATAAAAGGAAACCAATTTGAAGACATGTTAGCATCACAAATGTAAATTAATTATATGGAGAATTACATCATGATAAGCAATGATGCTTCCAGCATCCTAGACAAGAGTGATAGTCATTTAATTTATCTCCTATTAAGTCGTCTTTATCTTCATTTTATTTATAACACTCAACATCTTCCTCTTCCTTTTTATCATCATATTTTTAAACTCATCCTGTTCATCGATGAGGCAAACTGCTGAATTAAAGAAAAGAGGAAGAGAGATATTACCTACATAAGCAGAGGTCGAAGAGAGAGACCTATGGTAAAAACTGAGAGAGGAGTGTTGCTAGAAAGCTCTGTTTTTGTCCTAGGTTTGGTGCACATTTGCCCCTTTTCCCCTTTTTGTCTGGAATTGGGTTTCACAGGTTATAACAGAAGATGTACAGCCAGTTGTTTTACTTGTTAGACTAAAGATCCACAACACTCAAATGGCCCAGATTAGACATCTCCAAAACTTTAGGAGGCAAGCTATTTGGCTGTAGGTGGTATAGCATAATTAGCGAGCACTATTGGTGTCCGTATACTATGCACAAACATAACACTGGACTATTTGGGGATCCAGCTCACTTTTAACAACTATGTTTCTTACTTAGTCATCTGTATCTCTAATTGACATGGTAGTTTATTAACTAGGTGTTTGTTTGGAGGTTGGTGGAGTTAGGAATAGAATAACTCCATTTAGAGCTTTTCTACAAATTTTGATGGCCATGAATATTTGTGATCCAGAAAATTGCCATTCTGGATTTTTACTCTATTACTATTTTATTCAGATGTATAGTTTGAACCATAAAAATTTCCACTTTTTTATGGGCCTTTCAAAATTTTGACCCAAGTGCCATTGACAAAAAGTTAAAATTGTTCAATTAATTAATCAACAAAGTATTTCTACTATATCATGGTCTTGATTATTTTTGTTTCTAGTGATATCTTGAAAATCTCGCTCTTTCAAACCTTATCTCTTGCATTCACACTAGTGTGGGATATACACAGATATATTTATGGAAGCTCTTAAGAAATTTGTGTCCCCTCTTCAATGTCTCAGATTATTTTCCTTTAGTTTCACAATAGAATACAGGATTGTGTGTTTGCTGATTGGAAGAATGTTTAGATCGATTCAAATTGTTTCATGGCATTCTTGACTTAATTAGAATTCTATATTCTCTGAATGCTATACCATTGTCATAACAAGGTAAAAGGGTTTGCTAAAAGAAGCTGAGCTCAATAGATTCTCAACCAATTTCCATTTTAGATAATTTGAGGGACTAAAGTGTTAAAAGGTTCCAAGCCATTGAAGTCCACTAAAGTGTTAAAGGTCTTGATTATTTTTGTTTCTAGTGTTATCTTCTGAATCTCTCTCTTTGAAAGCTTATCTCGCGCATTCACACTGGCGTGCGGACAAACACAGTAAGAAATTTGTGTCCCTCTTCTATGGCTTGGACTATTTTCCCTTTATTTCATAATAGAATACAGGATTGTGTGTTTACTGATTGGAAGAATTTTCAGCTCAATTCATATTGGTTCATGTCATTCTTGTCTTAATTAGAATTCTATATTCTCTGAATGCTATACTATTGTCATAACAAGGTAAAAGGGTTTCCTAAAAGAAACTGAGCTCAATAGATTCTCAACCAATTTCCATTTAAGATAATTTGAGGGACTAAAGTGTTAAAAGGTTCCAATTCATTGAAGTCCACTAAAGTAGGGATGGCAATGGGGGCGGGGGGTGGGGCGGGGGCGGGGGGGAATTTTTTCCCCCCGCTTAGAAACGGGACGGGGGGCGGGGGAGTATACCCCCCCGCCCCGCCACCCGCAAAACAAAAAAAAATATATATATATAAATATAAATGATTATATATTATATGTAAGTTAATTAGTTATAAACTTATGATAATGATATTATTAGTTAGATGTATTATATAATGTATATTAGTTTATGTAATATAATTGATATTATCAATTATATGAATAATTATACATGTCTACTAATAGAATTTATTAATTAGTTATACTAAATTTACTAATACATTTATACTAAATTTCTAATTACACTTAATAGAATAACACTTTTTTCTAAAAAAAAAACACAAACACAATGATGAATTAGTGATTGCATTTGTACAAAAAGTGAAAATTTGACTATTTTAGTTATATTTATTTCATCATATTGGATTGTATTCAAATAACTTCTGTTTGATTGTTTTTATGAGTTTCAATTGTAAAATTACAATGAATAATAATTTGATGATGTGTTGATATTTTAGTACTTGATTATTTATTAAAATTTAATTATAATAAAATTGTATAATAAAATTTTATTAACCCCACGGGTGCCCCGCGGGAGAAGCGGGGCACGTCCCCCGCCCCGTTGCCATCCCTACACTAAAGTGTTAAAGGTCTTGATTATTTTTGTTTCTAGTGGTATCTTTTGAATCTCTCTCTTCGAAAGCTTGTCTCACGCATTCACACTGGTGTGTGGACAAACACAGACATATTTATGGAACTCTAAGAAATTTTTGTCCCTCTTCTATGTCTCGGATTATTTTCCTTTAATTTCCCAATAGAATATAGGATTCGGTGTTTACTGATTAGAAGAATTTTCAGTTCAATTCATATTGGTTCATGGCATTCTTGACTTAATTAGAATTCTATATTCTCTGAATGCTATACTATTGTCATAGCAAGATTTAAAGTTTTGCTAGAAGAAACCGATCTCAATAGATACTCAACCAATTTTCATTTGAGATAATCTGAGGGACTAAAGTGTTAAAGGTTCCAATTCATTGAAGTCCGCTTTTAACATATGCAATTGAATTCAATAAATGGCCTAGCATGTATTGAGCTGCAACAAACTTCTCTAAATGCAATTACCGATTTATAGTTCTAGCTAGTATATATAGATCTCGTGAATCAAATTCTTATCACCCAACTTCGCTCTTTTCCTTCTCTCTGATCCATTCTCATTCGGTTACACTGTTCTATTTTACTTATTAGTGGTAAGCATGCTTGTCTCTACTTTCTTTTACTCTTGTTTTCTAATTGTATAATTAGTTTTCTTCTCTAAAAAGTCTTTACTTCCTTTTTGTTTTCCACTGTAATTAATTAGCAATTCTTTTCAGAGGAGTTGCAAGTAACGTCATCATTTTTTCCCTAATTTTTTTTTCGTCTCTCAACATTTATTGTATGTTGGGGGTGTCAAACAGCACTATGACAGCAATATTTTGTAAAGAACTTAACATTTTATTATTTGGTTTCATGCTCATGGATTGTTAATGATGACGTTTTGTTTGATTAATTAGATAATCACTATATATCTATTTGTTTAAGTAAAAGTGTTTGTATATGATGTAGCTAATTTTGGTAGAATATATTGAATCATGCGTCAAAGCCTGTTGTTTGCCTTGCAGGAATTATAATATCTTGATCATTAGTTAGTTAACTTTGCCATTCATTTTGGTAATTACTTTTTCTTTGTTGGTTACCTCATCTTCTTTCTCTCTGTATTATAAGTTGCATTTTCTTCTCTCTCTGTAGATGGCTGACGCCCCTTATGACATAGTTGTGTACTACAAGAATGAAAAGGCAATTATTAGGAATGTGAACCCTAACAACTACTCTTTTCTCCATCTTGTGAATGAAGTCTGTGAAGCTGCAATTCATGATGCACCTGGGAATGAGAGCATTATGATAGACCTTAGTTGTGAGTTTCTTGGTACATCACGTATGCTGGATGTGTCCAGTGATGAAGATACGAGACTCATGTTTTTCATGTATAGAAAAATCAGAGTCATCAATCTACATGTGAAAATAAGTAATGTTGCTCCTCTGATTGTATTAGATGAGAGTGCACTGAATTTGAACGATAAGATAAACATGAATGATGGTGATAGAAATGCCAGTCATGAAAACCTTGCTTCCGACCTTGGCGTTGTGAATGAAGATAGTGATAGTGGCTCAACGGGAAGAGTAAATCAAGATTGAAGAGTCAACCATGAGGCCAATGCTGCACCAGATAATGAATGTTGAAGATCACAATTATGTATGTAATTACTTGTATGAAGAGGTTTGGTTTTGATGTGATATATGATTATAGGCTTTGATGGTGAAATGAAATTCTCACATATAAATGAGGAAGAACAGTTCCTATTATGACTCATTGGATTGCTAGGAATATAATGAGTCTAATACAAGTGACTATCTGCTTAATGATATGAAAATGGATATGCCATGTTAAAGTAATTATAGGAAAAGAAATACATTCACTGTCTCTTTACACTTCTACTTGACTTGGTATATTGGTCTACTAGCCTAAACGAGTACTTGCATCTAACTATAGGCTACGTAATTCTCTTCTTCCTACCTAGCTTTTCGTGACCTCTCCCTTAAACAATGTGAGTGGCATTGTTGAACCAAATACATTCTCAAATCCCAAAAAACTTGATTGACAACTAGTGCAATAAAAAGTATGAACAATAATTAGCACTGATTAAGATTTGAAGTTCAGTTCAATATAGATAAAACTTGAAATTTACGCGTAAGAAATTCAGCTTGTTAGAGATTGACTTGCTAAAGCCTCACTTGAGTGAGGAGTGAGGCTCAAACAGAATAGTAAGCTTTTTAGAATAAAAGTTAAGCTAACCACTGAGTTTTGGCTCATTGGCTACAAAAAAAGGATGAAGGTCTTTTTTGTGATGTAGGTCAGGCTGTGTTTTCAAACTCGGACCGGACCGGCCGGTCCGACCGGTTGAACCGGGAACCGGTCAAGTGTCCGGTCCGAGTTGATCATCAAAACCGGAAGATTCAAAACCCGGTCAACTCCGGTCAAAACCCGGGTTTGACCGGGTTTGACCGGTACAGAACCGGAAAAACCGGTCCAACAGTAGCTTTTGTAAAAAAAGTTCAAATTTTTTTAATATTATATTTTGGCCCCCTAAATTGTGAAAATTTATTAATATACCTCAAATATTTCATACTTTATAAATATTGTCCTAAAATTTGATGTTATTTTTCAATTAAATCCATAATTTTAATTCTAAACTTGCTAATGTTTATTAAATAATATAAATTGTTACTTGATTGTTCTAATTTCTTTGTATTTTCTTGTTAAATATATTTGAAACATCAAATATATATGAATATACCTTTATTAATATCAATATATTATTGGATATTTTATATACAATAATTTAATTTTTAAATAATTTTTATTTATGACGTCATCCGGTTCGACCCCTATCGACCCCCGGTCGAATCCATTGACCCCTGACCCCTGACCTCGGCCGAGTCGATATCCGGTCCGGTTCTGAAAACATAGAGGTCAGGGGGTTTGAACTCTACATGTAGTAATCCGCAATAAAAAATTTCGAAAGAAATATCAGAGTATCCCTTTAATCTAAGTCAGTTTTGTATACCTATTTGTATGTTTTGAAAAAAATTCAAAAGAAATGCTAGAGCACCAATGCACCCCTTTATACTAAAAGACATCCTTGTGTACTAACTCCTTATATGCCCAACTCGGGATAGCTCGAATGGTTCGTTGCTCCTCTTTAGGATATGGTGATCACGGTTCGAGTTCCAGGGGTAACGCATTCGAGGGGTTATTGGGCTTCTCCTCTTCGGCTGCAAGGGGAATAGTCGGGCTGAAGACTCAGGTACCCTGTATCGACCAAAAAAAAAAAAGTATACTAACTCCTTATAGAGCCTTTTATACAGATGACATAAGCAGGCACTCTTGAATATTTTGCAGTAGCAATAGATGCAATGGAATTGTTTTATTTTCGCCTACTTCTCCGGCCCATTACTACAATGCTTGACCCACATGCGTTGAGCCTAAGCCCACTATAATTTTATGTGGCCAGAGCATTGGACATAAAATAACCCACTATTCGAATTTTGGAATATACGATTGTCTTGTAAACCACTCTAAATACTCCATTTAAAAAAAAAAAAAAAAAAAAAGAAACTCCAGATTATGTTACATATAATATATGTAAATACATACAAAAAATTTAGTATTCCTCTTTTGGACTTCCATTTCTAGATAACTTTTCATCGTTTTGCCCTCTAGCTGAATTTATTCATCATTATTTATTTGATCATACATATTGTCAAATTAAAGACGTAGACTTAGGCAGATAACTCTTATGCCATCCCTGTTTAGATTGTTATTTTGGAGAGTTTTTGCAGAAAAATGTACTGTAACGATTTGATACATGTGAAATAAAAAGTGATTGGAAAATATATTTATAAAAAATGTAATAATTTTTTTTTTCAAAAAATCACAATTCAAACAAGGAATCAGCTCACATGTACTCATATTCATATTTCACTTTTCAGATTTGAAATATATACTTCTAGAATTTCGTGCAATTAGGGTGATTTCAAAGTTTTTCAATATTACTTGACCGCCAATTTGCCAAATCTTTTTCAACCTAACGTTCGTAACTTTTATACCTCAAATGCTTAGACATTAATTTTTCATTGAAAAAATTTTAGTTCCACGCTACACAAAACACAAAAAAGAAAAATGAACTACAATATCTACCTTAATTTCAATTATGCCAATTTTTTCTGATAGAAAGCAAATTTCATTAACAGATTGTTGAAAATTAATTGTCTAACATGCTTTAATTTATATCGCTGCCCCAATAACAAATTAAACATGCACTATAAATTACAAATATACAATTTAACAGATACAATAGATCTAAAAAAATCAAGAACAAACCTGAAAGGTACAACAAATTTTAAAATCGTCTTCCAATAGATAAATTGCTGCACTTCCTTTTGCTCTTCAAATTTATAGTATCTATTCTTTATTTCTATTCTTTCAAATCTACGTACCTTCGATGATATAACTTCTATTATTAGGGTAGATGTTGATGGAATTGTGATTTTTTTTTTTGAAAAACAGCCCACAAGTTGTCCAAGGCAGTGGGCCACTTGGTTAACGCCGCCTTTGTGCAGATGGTCATGACAGACCTGCCCCTTGTCCCAAGCGGACGAGGGGCCTGCCGTCCCAGGCATCTCATGGCCTAGATGAGGTCTCAAAAATTTGTGCGGCGGCTCAGATCACGTTTTGTAATTCGATTTTCACGTCATGTGAGACTCACAAAAATATTGTTCTAATGTTACTCGCTGTTGTTCTATTATTACACTTTGTACAGATGATGTTACACCATGTACAAATGATGTTACACCTTCCGGAGTGATTGTTCTGACAACCGCTCCAACCTCGCATCCGCCCCAAGTATCAATAGTTGTCAGTAATAATTATTCTAAACGATGTATAATTTTACGTGGATTATTTATAAAATTTAGGGCAAAAAATCTCAGCGGCCACTAAACTATTGGTCGGATCATGTTTTGACCATCAAACTATTTTTCGTTAATAATTGGCCATTAAACAACTTAATCAGTAAAGTCGCGACCATTTGATAGATAATTGCTCTTAATCTGTGAAATTAGTAATACACGTGGCAAAGTTTGGGGGCAATTTTGTCTATTAACTACGCGATCGATTTTCTAAATTGGGATATTTGGAATGGGTGGAATCGGGAAGACAACTCTCGCCCAAAAGGTACCTGGGGACTGCTTCGTCCGCCGCCATTTTGTTTGCTTTGCTTGGGCTACGGTGGGGAAGGACTTCCGCACCAGAAAAATTTTGGAAGATTTGCTGCTGCAACATGTCTACTGAGCCAGGGATGACATGGCCCTATTTTCAGACTTGGACTTGGCTCAGAAGCTTTACCAGTTCCTGCAGTCCAAGAGATTCTTGATTGTTTTGGATGATGTCTGCTTTGCCGATGCTTGGGAGTGCCTCCGCATTGCACTTCCGTCTCGAGAACCAACTGCCAGTAGAGTGCAGCTCACCACTCGGGATGACAGAGTTGCGAACAATATAGCTTCGTCATCAGCCGACGACAAGGAATCGTTCAGCGGATGAGGTTTCTTAACCCAGATGAAGGCTGAGAGCTTCTCCGCAAGCCGGCTTTTAGACGTCACTCTTTTACTGGTAAAGGCGTCATTTCTAGAAAAAATCTTACCTCTCCTAAAGGGCATACCACAAATCTTCTTGCTGGGTTCTAATTTGTCCATGAGGTTTTCATTGTTGATGTTAATTCGCAGGAGCATCTAGGTATGGGTTTAGGAGAGCTCCTCGACATTCTTCATCTTCTTCTTCAGCTTCTTTGATTTGTGGTGGCTGAAGATTTAGGGCTCCCAATTGAGTCTCTATTTTTTCCTCCACGTGATGTTCCATTCGGTGATTGTTTCAGGAAAGAAATAAGAGGAGAATACGGTCAACTAGTTGCCGGACAAAATTGATCCCATAATTTGCCACGTGTACGGTTAATTTTTCATATTAAGAGCAATTATCTACCAAATGGTCACGAATTTACTGATTAAGTTGTTTAGTAGTCAATTATTGACGAAAAATAGTTTGATGGTCAAAACATGATTCGACCAATAGTTTAATGGCCGCTGAGGTTTTTTGCCCTAAAATTTAATAATAGAGATATAATTATTACTTGTAAAATATCATATTTCTGTTACGAGGATGCACGGAAAGTTTAGGTCAGATTTACAAAACGTGACAAAAATTACACGGTTCCGAACCTGCCCCGCTTCCGGCCATATCTGAGACAACTTCTCAGAACTTGACACTCTGCAAAGAAAGAACCCCTCTCTGGAGCTCTCTCTTCAGATCTCTCATTCCTCTAGAACCCCTTCAAAAATGCGAGAAAGAACCCGAGAAAAGAAAATCAAAACCAGCCCCGAACCCCAATTCCAGCCAATTATCAGCAGTATTCCTGATGATATTTTGCTTCAAATATTCACAAGGCTTCCGGTCAGATCCCTGGGGAGGCTCAGCTGCGTTTCGAAATCTTGGCATTCCTTGATCTTCAGCCCCAATCTCGTCAAATCCCATTACAAAAGATGCACGGAAGACAAGGAAAACGAGCATCATAGGATCATGTTCTTTAAGGTTGAGCTGGAACATGATGAAAGGCTCGGGTACGGGTTCGAGCTCGGGGTCAACTTTAGGCTCAGGCAGTTTGGGTGTTCCCTTCATAGTGCTTTTTCCTGTGTGTTACCCAAGAAAATTGAGGTAACCAACGACTTTATTATTAGTATTCCTGTTGAAAAATTCAGGTATTATATAAACAAGACTTGGGGTTCTTGTCGTGGGTTGGTTTTGATCATGGTTGAGGGAGAAAGTATGTTGTTGTGGAATCCTGCTACAAGAAACTATAGAGAGTTGCCTGATTCTGGGATTAAAAAGGAGCATAAGTTACCCGGCTCTTCTCGCTTGTTATGTGGGATTGGTTATGATGAGTCTAATGATGATTTTAAGGTTCTTGTACTTTCCTCAGTTGGTGGTATGCGGAATGAGACTCTGGCTAAGGTTTATAGCTGGAAGACGGATTCTTGGAAGAAGATTGAAGATCTTAAGTACTCTTTGATTGAGCTAGGCGGCTGTTATTGTCTGAATGGGATTTTCCACTTTATTGCATATGATCCTCAAAGTCGTGGTATTTGGAATATAGCTTCTGAGCGGAAAATTGTAGGTCTTGATTTGGCGAATGACATTTTTAAAGAGATAGAACTCCCTGAAGAGGTGATTACCAATTGTACGTGGAAAATAGGAACATTAAGAGGATGCCTCTCTTTGTTCCTTTATTCTGGAGGCAATCAGGTGGATGTATGGCTCATGAAGGAGTATGGAGTAAGAGAATCTTGGTCTAAAGTGGTTGTTGTTCCTTGTTTTCAGTATCCTGATGGTAATGTATTCAGCAAGCCTTTGATTTTATCAGAGAATGGTCAGCTTCTGTTTGTGACTGGGCCAAGACCAAAGTTGGGAGTTTATGATCCAAATGAGAATTCACTCCACTATTCTCAGTTTATTAACTTGGAATATCATTATGAAGTAGATGTGTGTGTTGAAAGCTTAATTTCTCCGTAATGCTGTTCATGGATTAAAAGGGACTTCAGCCATAAAGGTAATTAGGGCTTTTCTAATTTTCACCTGGCTGAATCATTTTTTGATTGCTGATCTCCCTCCAGTACCGCTTAATTTTCTGCACTTGCACCATTCACTAAATTTTTAGTTTTCTGCACCTACATTATGCACTAAATTTTTACGGTCTATATGATATGAAGCAAGACCATCCGAAGGAGAAGTATTGCTGATAAAGTACGTATTTATCTAGGATTTGCTTTTCTCTGTTATTTGCTTTATTCCAACCATAGTGCTCGCATTAATTGAATTTTCTTGCTCTGCTTACTTTTTACTTGTTTTTTGTCCAAGGGAGAAGAATGGAACCCTTTGATTTCTAGCCATTATTGTATTTACCTGATACTTTGAGCTTTCTCATCGATGAATTTCACAAAACTCATCCCAGGAAACGTTTTTTCTATCGAGGTGCTTCATATGTATCATTAATTTGATGCTATCGTGGTGTAGATATTGATCCATTTTAATAGTGTTCTCTGTTTATTTGTTTGAGAAAGCAAATAAATTAACTTTTTTAACATGACTGTTTTTCTTTTCCGGCCCATATTTAATACATTGCATTTAAATGTGTATCTTATATGCCCATTTTTATCGTTCAAATGCAAATTGCCTTTCAAGAACTCAGTTAAAAAAGGTAGTCTATAGAAGAAAAGAAGCAGAAAATGAAATCTTTTGAATAAATCTTAGCATATTTCTTAATTGCCCATATGGCAGAGGTCCATTGGAGCTATACTGCATGGCACATTGCACTGTTTATCCTACATTGAAGGGAAACACACAATGCATTAAAACTGAATTTTCCTATATGTATATACATACATATTTTGCAATAAAAGCACTATGTTCCTGTTGTCTGCCAAATGTACTTGATGATTCTGTCAATGTTCTTATGCATAAAAGGAAAGAAAGTTTAAGATAAGTTTGCAGTACAAACATAAATCTAATAGATAAAGAATCACGTTATAATAAGCAATTGTATGCATCCAACATCCTAGACTAGAGTGATAGTCATTTAATTTATCTCCTATGAAGTCATCTTCTTTGTCACTGGACTTGTAACACTGAACATCTTCGTCTTCCATTTTCTCATCATGTATTTAAACTCGTTCTCTTCGTCAATGAGGCAAACTGCTGAATTGAAGAAGAGGAGCAGTAAGAGAGATGTTAGCTACACAAGCAGAGGTCGGAGAGAGAGAACTGTGGTAAGAAATGAGAGGAGTTTTGTGACATACGGCTGGAATTAATTTAACACAAACGACACACTTAACCAACAACTTAATAACTAACATAAACACACTAAAACGCTGGAAGGGATCTAGATTTGAGAAGTCTCTCTTAACCTTTAAAATTAACCCATATTGTTGAGAACTCCAATGGACCAATCCCCTGTATGACTTGAACATGAACCATCAGGTCCTACGTTCACATCAACAACTCTGGTTTTTGTCTATAATGCACCGCACATTTGCCCATTCTTTTTCTTTGGAATTGTAATAAAATGTGTATTTGGGTTTCACGGGTCACAACAAAAGAAGTACAGCCAGTTGATATTGTTAAAGATCCATGGTAATCAAATTGCCCAGATTAGACATTTCCAAAACGTTAGGAAGGCATGCTATTTAGTGGTAGGCACTATACGCACTTAGTGAGCACTATTGGAAAGCCCCTATACTAACACTGAGCTAATTGGGGATGTAGCCCATGTTCAACAGCTGTGTTTCTTACTTAATCATCGGTATCTCTAATTGACATGGTAGTTTGTAATTAAGTGTTTGCTTCGAGGCTGCAATCAGGAATGCAATAACTTCATTTAGAGTTTCTCGACCAATTTTGGTGGCCCTGTTATATTTGTGAATCAGAGAATCCCCCTTCTGGATTCTTTTTACTTGTCACTATTCTTTTGAGAAGTCTCTCTTAACCTTTAAAGTTAACCCATATTGTTGTGGGTGTTTCAATATTTTGACCAAAGTGCCACTCACAAAACGTTAAAAATTGGTCAATTGATTAGTCAATAAAGTATTTTTACTACGGCACAGTTTTAATTATTTTTGTTTCTAGGGATGTCTTAAAAATCTCTCTCTTTGAAAGCTGATCTTGTGCATTCACACTAAATAATCCAACCTTGCTCATCTGTGAAGTCCACTTTCATGGTAATTCCCATTTGAATTCTGAGGGGTAAGATGTTGAAGCTATCAATTTATTGAAGTCCACTTTTAACATATGCAATTCAATTTAGTATGAATGTCTAGGTGCAAGAGTTACTGTAAATGCAATTGCTCGTTTATATTTTTACCTACTATACATGGAGCTCGTGAATCAAAAGCTTATCATCCAAACTTGCTCTTTTAATTCTCTCTGATCCAATCTGATTTGTTCATATTGTTCTATCTTTACTTATTACTGGTATGCATGCTTGTCTCTACCTTCTTGTACTTTTGTTTTCTAATCTTATGATTAGTTTTCCCCTCTCAAATGCTTTGCTTCTTTTTTTCTTTTCCCCCATAATTAGTTAGAAATTCATTTCACAGGTTTTGTAACTAACATCATCATTCTTTTTCCATAATTTCTTTTTCATCTCTCAAGATTTACTCTATGTTGGGGGTGTTAAACTGCACTATGACAGCAGTATTATGAAAAGAACTTAACATTTTAAGCCTTGGTTTCACACTTATAGTTTGTTAATAATGGCATTTTGTTTGATTGATTAGATACGTGCATGCTTCCATCCTTGCTAATTAATATATGTCTAATTGTTTAAGTAAAAATATTTGCATATGATGTGGCTAATTTTGGTAGAATATGTTGAATCATGTGTTAAAAGCTTGTGGTTTGCCTTGGGGGAATTATAACATCCTGATCATTAATTAGCTTTACTTTGCTATTCATTTTGGTAATTACTTTTTCTTCGTTGGTTAGCCTATTTTCTTTCTCTGTGTTATAATTTGTACTTTATTTTCTCCATTTTCTGTAGATGGCAGACCCTTCTTATGGCATTGTTTTGCATTACAAGAATGAAAATGCAATGATTGGGAATGTGGACCCTAACGACTACTCTTTTCTCCCTCTTGTGAATGATGTCTTGTGAGGCTGCACTTCATGATGTACCTGGGAATGAGACCATTATGGTATAGCTTAATTGTGAGTTTCTTGGTACATCGCATTTGCTGGATGTATCTGGTGATGAAGATATGCGCTTGATGTTTTTCGTGTATAGAAAATTCAAAGGTATCATCCATATGAAAAAAACTAGTGTTGCTTCTTTGATTGTATTGGATGAGAGTGCAGTGAATTTGAATGAAGAGCTCAACATGAATGATGGTAATAGAAGTGCTAGTCAGGGTTCCAATCTTGGCGTTTTGAATGAAGATAGTGGCTCAAAAGAGGAAATCAAGATTGAAGAGTCAATCTTGAGGCTAATGCTGCAGTAGATGATGAATGTTGAAGATCATAATTATGTATTTAATTAGTTGTAACAAGAGATTTCAATGTGATGTATGAATATGAGCTTGATGGTGAAAGGAAATTTTCACATATAAATGAGAACGAAAATGCCTATCATGACTTATTGGGTGTTGGAGATATAGTGAGTGTAGTCCAAGTGACTATTTACTTGGGCCTTAATTGATTATTTAATTCAAAATTTAAATTTAATGAATTCAGATATTAATAAATTTATACATATTTGATAATAAAAAATAGAACATTTAGATTAATTAAGTTGCATTGAATTATTTAGACAAATTTTGATATAAAAAAAATAAGTGATAAGCAATTTACTTATCACTTAATGTGATATACATTCAAATATATCAAGTTTAGTATTTAACGATTTATAATTAAATGGATTTAAATTTTAGTTTTCATATTTCAATTTTATCAAAGGGGCTTTAATGACATGGGACATTTCTGATCTACAAGGCTACAGATATATCATGTTAAAGTAATTATGGGAAAGGAAATTCATTCCTCGTCTCTTCAGGCTTTCTAACAAGTCTAAATGAGTACTTCCCTCATAGTTGTCAAGCAATCCACTCAATGGCAGCTAGAGCTGTTAAATGGAATGAGCAGCTCTCGATTGAGCTCGACTCGATAAGGCTCGAGCTCCGCTTATTAATTGTGGTAAATGAGTCAAGCTCGAGCTCGAGATATGCTCATTTAATTAACAAGTCGAGTAAGCTCGACTCGTTTGTTATCCGAATAGTTCGATTAGCCTCAATAAGGAAGGGTATATGTATTATTTCACAATTCAAAAGTATAAAAATTGAAAATTATAAGTTTTTATTGAGGTTAATTTGCACGAGTTCGAGCTCATGCAAGCTCAGATCGTTTGTGATAAACGAGTCGAGCTCGAACCACATGTTCCATTTGGCGAGTCGAGTCCGAACACATTTCAAAGCTCGTCCACCTAGTTGAGTTCAGCGGCCAAATACTCGACTCGATTAACAGCTCTAATGGCAGCACATCCTATGTGAATGTTTAATCTAAATTTGGTGAGCTTAAGTCTGCAAGAAAAAAATGTTAATCACTGGAGGCTTTTTATTTGGACGTATAAATGGTCCAAATCCAGAATCAATCTTCACACCGGAAAACCTAGTATTTGGATATCAAATTATCTCGAATAATATTTTGTTTGCATTATAAACACATTTTTAACCCATTTTTTAATATTTTTAATCACCTTTTTATTTTACACACGTCACATCATAAAAAGTGTTACAATAATTATTTCAAATAATATTTCAAATAATACTCTATCCAAACAATATGATTGTTTGTAAAACCTGGTTTTCTTAGACTGCAGAGTAAGAATGTATTGCAAACTGCAAGATGTTATGCAGTTCGTCTCAATGTTTGCCATTGTGGTAAATCTTTTATGATTTATTACAGAACATCTTTTGGACATTTTGCAGGTTTCTTCATGTTGTTCTTGATCTTTCATAGTATTCAGTAAGTTCCATCTAGAATGAAGAGGGAGATATTAAAGAAGGAATTGCAAATATTCTGGAAAAGAATTAGTTTTACACTTTGCATAATAATTTGTTAGAGAGTTTTTATGAATGTAAAATGTATACAATAGAAATGAAACATACGGATTAGTAGTTCATATGGCACTTACTTACAAATGATGGGTAATTATCAATATAATTTAACACGAATGATTTTACGCGAATAATTCGTGAATTGCCTAAATCTTATAAGAATAAAATTAAAAGGAAAAAAGTAAACATATACCTGACATTGATTTTAGATGATAGTATAATATCATTCTACCCTCCATTATTTTGAATTGAAATCCGTGATACATATGAATGTAATGCACAAAATGAGACTACAAACGTTAAGCATAGCTAGACGAAAAGGACAAGACAAGACAAATGTAAGGATTCTATGATCAATTAATTAATTAATGCTCTTCCTAAATAAGATTGAGATTGGTTAAGAAATCATGAAATTGCCATCAGCAAAATTTGTGCACAAAAAAAAAAAAAAAAAAAAAAGAACGGAGGGTTCTGAAAAGCACATATTTATGCTAATTTGCTACAAAGAATTTTTTTTTTTTCCTGTTCTTATGATAATTCACTTTTGTTCAAAATCTTCACTTTACCTTCCCACAGCCCAAAACGCTGCTCGCTCCCCGGTCATCTCTGTTGTTTCTCTTCCAATCCAATCTGCCATCGGCAGCAAAACCCCCAAAAATGCAAGAAAGAACCCACGAAGGCCAAGCTGAATCTTCTGCAAACCAAGCTGAATTTTCAGCTTTGGAGCCATTGTTATTAGCACAACACAAGAGAAAGGAATTCCAGTCCCAACCCGAACTAATTAATGGTATTTTTCCTGATGAAATTATGGCTGATATACTCACAAGGCTTCCAGTCAAATCCCTGATGAGGTTCAGCTGTGTTTCAAAATCTTGGCATTCCTTGATGTCCGACCCCAATTTCATCAAATCCCATATCAAGAAATGTGCTGAAAACAAGGAAAATGAGCATCATAGGCTCATTTTGGTTACGGTTACGGATGATGAGGAGCAAAAGAGGAAAGGGCTCAGACTCAAGAAGTTTGAGTGTTCCTTTCAAACTGCGTTTTCCTGGGCATCATCCAAGAAAAATGAGGATCAGGTAACCTACGATTTTATTATCAGTCCCGCTATTGTCTCCGACGACATGTGTAGATATAAGATTCTGGGTTCTTGTTATGGGTTGGTTTTAATCACGATTGCTGCAGAAAATATGTTTTTGTGGAATCCAGCTACAAGAAAATCTAGAAAATTGCCTCATTGTGGTTGGAAAGAGGAGCATAAAGCTATCAATTTTCAGGACTTGTCATTTGCGATTGGTTATGATGAGTCTAATGGTGATTACATGATACTTGGACTTTCCTGTGTTGTCAATGATAGGCTAGAATATGAGACTGTGGCCAAGGTTTATAGTGGGAAGACGGATTCTTGGAAGAAGATTGAGCATTTCAAGTACAGTTTGATTGATGACATCTGTTCTGGAAGTTACTTTTTGAATGGGAAGTTCCACTTCATTGCATATGAGATTTTAAGTCGTGGTACTGATGGTACAAATTTTGAGCGAATAATTGTTAGTCTTGATTTGGCAGATGACATTTATGGACAGATAGAAACGCCTGAAGATGAGAATTTCGGTCATGAGTGGAACTTAGGAACGCTAGGAGGATGCCTTTCTTTGTTGCATTGTTCCATAGGGAATCAGGATGAGGTGGAACTGTGGGTCATGAAGGAGTATGGAGTAAGAGGATCTTGGACTAAAATGGTTGTGATTTCTGGTTGTCAGGGACCTGGTTGTCGTTTATTCAGAAAGCCTTTGATTTTATCAAAGGATGGTCAACTTCTGTTCGTGAATTGGTCATATCTGAAGTTAGGAGTTTATGATCCAAATCAGAATTCACACCATTATCCTCAGTTTAGTAACTCAGAAGGTCTTTACGGAGCAGATGTGTATGTTGAAAGCTTAATTTCTCCCTGATGCCGTTGATGGAGTTCAAAGGGACTGTAAGGGGGAAAAAAAGGTAAGAAAGGCTTCTCTAATTTTCATCTGCTATATTATCTTTTTAGCTGAACCCTTAGTAATCTGCACTTACATTATTCACGGAATGTTTGTGACCTAGCTTCAGTATTTATGACATGAAACCAGACCAATTCAATATGTATATTGCTGAGAAATAAGGTACTAATCCAGGATTAGATTCACTAATATCCTTTTATTCCAGCAATAGAGCTTACAGCAATTGGAATTTCTTGTTCTGCTTTGTTTTATACTTCTATTGTGTCTAACAGAGAAGAATTGAATTCTTTGATCTCTAGCTAATATGTATTTTACCTGAAATTTTTGAACATTATCATCATTGCATTTACAAAACTCATTTCAGGAAATGTTTTATATTGTGCTTCACACACACACACACACACATTCACATATACTTTTCCGTTTCATGATGTCATGCTGTAGATCCTTGCTTGATTTTGTAGTCTTCTTTTTATTTGTTTTGACAAATAATTTAACTTTTTAAACACGACTCTTCTTTTTCAGTCAAATGTTAATACATTTTATTCAAATGTATATCTCCTGTGCTCTCTTTTATAGTTCATGCACAAAGTGCCTTGTTAAGAAGTCAAAGAAATGTACTTTAAAGAACTAAAAAAAGAAAAAAAAAAAAGAGCAGAAATGAAATATTTGAAGCACTTCCTAGCATATTTGTCAATTGCCTATAGGGTCCCCATGGAGCTGTGGTTCATGGTGCATAACGCACAGCACCCTATATTGAAGGGAAGCACACTTAATGCTCTAAATCTCAATTAGTCCTATATATAGTAATTCTGCAGTAAAAGCACTCATTTTTACTGATTAATTTTTCAATGTTCTTAAGCACAAAGCAGAGTGAAAAAGATCGAATACAAATGTAGTCAAATACATTAGAATCATTTCAAAATAAGCAGCACCCTAGAGTAGAGTACTAGTCATTTCATCCATCTCCTATAAAGTTGTCTTATCATTGGATTTATTAACATACTCTGCTTCCTTTTCATCATCAATAGTATCAAAGTTCATCCACTTCATCAATGAGGCAAACAGGTGGTATTGAAGAAGAAGAGAAGGAAGAGATATATTAGCTACATAACAGAGATTCTTTTTTTCTTTTTTTTGGGGGGGGGGGGGGGGAGGGTTAAGATCACTGCTTTTGTCCTTGAATTTGAAACACATGTGCCCCTTCTTTTAGTCTAGAAATGTAATGATTTTATGTAATAGGGTTGCATGAGTTACAAATTAAGATGTACAACCAGTTGGTTTAATTTTTTAGGCTAAGATCCACAATAGTCAAATAGCCCAGATTACAAATCTACAAGACTTTAGAAAAGCATGCTATTCAGCGGTATCCGCTATCACACACATACTGAGTGCTATTCAAAAGTCGTTACGCTGTACACTATAGCACTGAACTACATTAGGGTTGTAACCTGCTATTGACAATTATGTTTGTTGTTTTGTCTCTTTATCTCTAACTGGAACGTAGTTTCTTAACTGGGTGTTTCTGGAGGGTATGGGAATTAGAATTTGATGGCTCCATCCAGGTTTTTTTTACATGTTGATGCCCTTGCAATATTTGCGAATAGGATTACCTTTTTTTTTTCAAAAGTGTAAGTGGGAGGGTTCGAACCCAAGACCTGCCACTTAACACTCCTTCCCTCTGAACTACCCGACCCATCCCTCCCCCCTTGTGAATAGGATTACCGGTTCTCTGTTTTTCAAAGAGAAGTGGATTACAGGAAATCAACTTTTGTTTAAACATTAGAAGGTAAACAGAAAAGGTCCTATCTTTGCTTCAGCAATTGTTGCATGATCTGTAAACTTCTAAAATATCTGCTAGTCTGCTGACCTTTTGCTAATTATTAGGTAGAGTAGACTTTGGACTCATTTCAACAGTTGAATTTGGGGTTGGTCAACTAGTCATCAGTTTTATTCTCTTGCTGCTCAAGAAATCCTGTCAATTTCAATTTATCCTGTTCAAATGAGACAACTTCTGAGAACTTGACACCAGACCATTATCTTGTTTCAGACATGTTCGGGACTAATTCTTTGGTCATAGGTACTGGCTATCCAGCTGAGGCTGTAAATTATCCATAACAGCATTCAGTTGTACTATGCCCTCGTAATTGTGTTTCCTACTTAAATGAACATCAACCTTTCCTGATGTATCTTTCTCAACATGAATGTCTAATCCTGGTTTTCTATCCAGATTATGCACATCAGTAACATCTGTGGTTGCTATATCCCCAGTCAGAGCAAAAGAACCCTCTCCTGCTGCCATTGATGTTGAATGTCCAATATATCCATGTTTATTTAGAGCATGTTTCACTGCATGGACTACAGAGTCAGAACGGTCATGAAGTTCAACTGCTAGTTATAGTAAAGAACATTTTGCGAACTTCAGGTAGTCATCTAGTTTGAACTAACTGTTTACCATTTTTGTATCTTTTCGGATTTATAAGAGAACATCTTTTGGACATTTCACATCTACAATTGACTTCATCCTCAGCAATGTAGACTTTTCTGATATGTAAGGCTGGAAGAGAAGTTAATATGTCATGTTAAAATGATCAAAAGTTAGAAAATATTAGCAGCATTTCTGTTCAAGCTTGTATGAAGTAGAGTTGAATCAATATGCTTTAGACTTTTGAGAAATCCCCTTGAACAAGTGGTGTTGGACATATTGTATAAATATCTTTGATATATACAGATACTCAGCTCCGGCTATCATGCACTAACTGGAATAAATTACTACACAATGTATGCACTTAGATTCTTGAGAACCATTTTGAAGAAACAGCCAGGGAAGTTTGATGAGATGCATATGATGAAATGAAGTATCTTCTTGGAGCTTCAGTCAACGAAGCAGGAATATTGATTTTCTCTCTCTCTGGCTTCTGCGTGCGAAATGGTAGAAGACTCGACCAAAGGTTCAAAGAACTGGAGGTTGCGCTTTTTCCTCCCTACAAGATTTTTGAGAAACTTTAATTTTTTACTCCCTTATTGGCATTATAGCGACCTCAGTACTTGAAATCAGAAATCATGTATTGGTCTCATTCCAGTATACATTTTCTTGAATCGGTTGACCTCTTTGAAATTTGATCGAAAGAGAAATTTCTTGGCTATCATTCTTAAACCTATCAGACATACATCTTATCTGGTGTATTCCTCAATGCCCAGAATCCAACACATTTTCCAGCAATTCATGCATTGGAAACTTGGGGTTGATTGGATTTCCTTGAAAAACATAGGTGGAGAATTTGAGGGGCCGCCATCAATGACCAATAAATATTTTGTTTATCAATTTTTGAGAATTTTTCTGCACCTAAAATGGCAAAACTTTTACATACAATCTGAAACATTTTATAAGCAGAAATGAGAATTGAATATGTCTTGCAGTGACAAGTACAACATGCAAATTCACATTATTCTCTTCTCTCTCCAATGACACCTCACACAAAAATGTATGCAATGTAAAAGAACACCACTTGTTGGTAAATTTTGATATCAAGGGCTAGGAGTAAACTATTAAATAACACTATTGATCTTTTTCCTTGTATGCAAGTAAATGTCTACCCTTTTGTTTTCTTCACAAAAATAAACAATTTTTACATTAATTAAACTAGAAGAAGAGAGAAAATCAAGGTGGAGAAAATGTTCAAGTCAAAGTTGCAAGAATTGTGTCACCAGAAAAAATGGGCTCTGCCAATATATTCATGCATCAAGGATGGAGCAGAGCATAGCCCATAATTCAAAGCTTCAGTTGTTGTTAATGGCATCAACTTTGATTCACCTAGCATTTCTAAGTCCTTGAAAGAAGCACATAATGAGGCTGCTAAATTGGCTTTCCTCCACTTCACTTCTGGTGACTTGTCAAGAAAATTTTAGATTCTTCTTGAGTTTTGTGCGAATTTGTTTCCTGTTTTGTTTTATCATTCAATGTGAAATAGTTGTGACAGAATACAATATGTCAGATTTTGACATTGAAATTTCAGGGCTAAAGGACATTAAATTTAAGATGCAATTAGATGAAACAATTTTTTGCTACTAGTACAATCAATTGAGCTCAGAGATTTTCAGTATTAAAAGTTTTTTCATCCAAATTGCTATGAATTATGTGCTAGGACTCTGTTTCAACAGAGCTTCATGTAAAATCAAATTATGTGACTTCCTTTAAGTATCATTTCGTATAGACAACTTTTTTTAAAAAAAAAAATTTCAAGTCATGAAACTTTGGTGAAAGTCAGGATTAAACACGTAAAGAAGTCTAACTAACGTGGATCAATTGTGGTTTAAGTCCCAATAAGTCTGTGTATAATTAGAAATGTGCTACTAACAGAAAATAAACCCGCAAAACTTGATTTCTGAGCTATGTTATTGCTAATTGAAAGCCTAATATTTAAATGGAGAGAATATCTAATGTATAATATCTTGGAGTAGACCATCTTTCAAGTTGAAATTTCCAAAAAGTTTTGCCTAAAATATTTCTGACTATTAGCCACAGCAATACGCTAAGCTGTAGCCTTTTTTGTGCATCTTTAAGGTTTTTCACATTTCATGAAATGCAGATGAAGAAGCTATTGTTGAAGGATCAAAGACTGAACGAAGGTTGAAGGGCAGAGATATTAATTCAAATGCTTTGAGCAATGAAGCTGGTAGGAAAATTCATCTCCTTTGCCTTGCCTCAGACACTTCTCTGACTTGCCTGCCTTCGTTGTTCCTTTTTTACTTTCGTTTCCTGGCATTCTAATCCCTTTCTTAGCTTCATATCCATGTGAATGACTTGATTTATTTTCTAAATTTGTACCAGTCCAATGTTGTTAACATTTTAGTAATGGTGGATGATAAATCAACTAATGCAGGTCCAGACATCGAACAAGCACTGAAGGATGGGGCTATAAATAGCAGCGAAGATGGTAAGGAAGTCTGTGACCTTTGTCCCACCTTGCATTTTACATATCTTTCCGCACTTTTTCATCCAACTTTTGGAGGTCCTTACCGATTATCTTCTTACTTTTATGGTATCTTTGGTGGAAACAGCTTGATTTTTTTTTTAATTCCATAGTCAAAACTATGATGAGAAGTTTACATTCGCTTTGCATGAAATGATCCTTTCATCTATATAATTAGGATGTGGTCAACTAGAATGCACTCTATAGTCCCCAGAAATTGTTCTTTCATATGTTTGAAAATTAGTATGTTGTATTCTGCTGTTTTTAGACAGCTTTCTTGAAGTTAAATTTCATCTCTGCCCAGCCACTGCAAAGTGCTCACCTGCAAGCTCATTGGTGCTTCATGCTTGCAGAAGTGCAACAAAATTACAAGAGGAAGCTGCAGAAGTATGCTCAGACAAAGAAACTTGATTTGCCCTTATACCGTACTAAGAGAGTGGAGCAATCTGATGCTCTTTGCTTCACAGCGAAAGTTTTAGTTGGTGAAGATATCTTCGAAAGTCCAGGATTCTATGAGACTACAAAAGATGCAGAGGACGCTGCTGCACAGGCTGCACTAACATCGCTGACAATGGATGCCTTTCGCAAGGTGAGTTATCATTGGATTATCAATTCTACCATCTAATTCTCTCTAAAGGGACAGTCAGTTAAAATATGTAGTAGGAGAGGTGGCCATAAAGAAATGTATTACATCATTATCCTATTGTCCTTAGTCCTATCTGTTCGCATCTGTGTTAACATTTTTGCTTTGTATTTATGAAGAGTGATGATAATATGTACAAGAATCTGCTGCAAGAATTTGCTCAGGAGAATGGGTTTTTCTTGCCAAAATACAAAACTATGAAATCTGGTGAGGATCATAAGTCAACATTCTTCTCAACTGTGGAAGTAGAAGGAGAAATTTTCCATGGGAATCAGGAGAAGTCCAAGAAGCTGGCAGAGTTTAGTGCTGCAAAGATTGCACACACTGCTTTAATGCTGGGTAAGTGACTCCTGCAACATTAGTTCTCTTGCTTGTTACAACATATGGAACTTTTGGCAAACTAAGAATCATAACTACTTTATAAATTCAAGTAAAACTAAGCAGCCTCTGTTGTTTTTTTTTTTTTTTTTTTTTGAGAAGGGGGGGGAGAGGGGGTGTGTGTGGGGGGGGGGGGGAGGGGGGAGGGTATAAAGATCAGCTAACATATACTATATCCTTGTGTAAGAATTTTTGTTAATATGTTCTACTTCTCTCACAAGCTTAACGATATAACTAATGAAGACTTTTAGTGGCATATTACCACATGACTTCTGCTGAATGGGAATTGGGAATCTCAACTACATTGTATTTACAAGCTTAAGTTACAGTGTTTTATTGTTATAATCTTTTGCTTGAACCTAGGTTTATAGACGATATACATATATATACCTTATGAAGTCCTGTCAAATATTGAACTGGTTGAATACATAAGGAAAACCAGGAGACGCACTTCAAGGTAATTCAACTCTGATATTTGTTTATCTTGGATTTACAGCATTCCTTGTGCTTTCTTGACTGATTAACTCTTCCCTGATTCAGGAAAATCCTGTTTGATGGATGACAATACATCTATTTCCTCAAAGGATGACATTCTTGAAGTTGCTCCTAGCTTGGACTCACTCACCATTGGTGATCAGCAAAGGAACGCCAATCCTGGAACTCAGGCTGATGAAAGCAAAGGTTAAATCATTTGTAATCTAATTTCACTGGTTTCGTACCTGTTTATTTCACAAACTCTTGCTCTTTCATATTTCATTTTAAGATTAAGGTTGGATGAGATAATGGATAATTTCACTATCTAGCAGATGAAGATGAAGAGACTGATTCCAGCAATCATGACCAGGAGGTCATTGCCGGTCCAATATTATACATGATAACAAAATTGATCAGATGTTCTCCGAATCCTGACTTAAGTGTGCTACTTAAGAACCAATTGTCTTAAAATACTATCATGCCTTCTTACATTTGCTTCGTGCTAACTGCAGATTCTTTAAGCAAGAAGACCACAGAAGATATCAATACATACCTGCTATGTAACAGGGTCAGAGTGTATACATGCATTCCAGAGATGATCTTTTCCAAGGGCAATGTAGCACTACCAATTGCTGAGGGCAAGTGGGCAGTTGTGAACTTGGAGTTCCCCAATGAAAAAGATGCATAGCCATTACTTCCTATTATGAGAGTTTATATACCTTGGTATCATTAATTTCTGTTACTATCTAATTATTCAAGTGAAACTAACTGCAGGTTTTAGAACAATGGATATTTGCTTAGATGGATGAGACTAAGATAGGCCCAAGTTGCAGAGAGGATATACATTAAGTGCATTTTCTGATATATTGTGCATTTGCCAAAACCAAGATGCTCTTGAACTTCTTGCAGTTAGGGAACAGCTTTATGCCTTTGCATCAACATGACATATCTTTTGTGCAGACTTAGGTAAAGTTTGCAGAAAATAAAAATAAACAATGGTCCTTGACATGCCCCCCATCCTTTGGGAGATGAAAGGAAGAGTAAATCATCATATAAAGTCAGAGCCATTCACTGGGAATCTGTTAGTCTGCAACCCAAATTTTTTTAAAGAAAAAGATCAGAACTAAAAGTAAGTTAATAATATTTTTGTAAGGAGTGACAACAGTGAATCCACAAAAGCTAACAAAAAAGGATGCACCATACCATATAATAGATCAAATCATGAATGTAGACTTCTTGTGTACAACTATTCTCCTCGCAAAGAAGGGTTAACAAAGTGCACAAAATTATCATCCCTTAACAGCTTCATATATGCAAAACAATCGATGATATTTGTGTCAATTTAACCAAAAAAAAAGCTCAAAAGTTAAAAAAAAAAAAGACATCAATTATCAAAATTTGGAAAACCTAGAACAACGAAGAAATTATGAAATTGATATGGTAAAAAAGCCAGTACCATTAAGAAAATCTGTAACACAGTTATGCAGAATATAATAAATAAAACCTTCTTATATATTGGCAATGCAATCTGTGACAACTAATAAGGATGATTGTATAATCAAAGCACATAAATAGAACTTAAGATGAAAAGGATACCTTTATATTGAAATTTTGATTTGAAAAAATAGATTTTGACCGATGAAGACAAGAGGTTTACATAGTTGTAACTTGTTGAAGATGAGAAAGCGTCAAATAAGCACGAGTAAGAATTTTGTTTCAAGAAGCTTATTGATAATTGAAAAAATAATAATACAACAAATCTAGTGAATTTTGTTTCAAGAAGCTTATTGATAATTGAAAAAATAATAATACAACAAATCTAGAATGAGAAAATAAGGGTAATCAACTAAACAAACTTATAGGATAAGGAAGACGTATATGATAAGGATAATCCAGATTATAAATTTTGAAATTTTGAAATAGAGAATTTGTTAGGTTGTTGTTTGAAACTTGAAAGACAGGCCGAGTGAAGGAGTTTATGGAAAAGCTACTTGGATTAGTGGATAGTAAGAGAAAGATGAAAAGATTAGCAAGCTGGCATTTATTTTTAGAGTACGTTGTAACTACATACTTTTTCATTAAGCTAAGTAGGAAAGATATATATATATATATATATATATATATATATATATATATATATACATGATGCGAGTTGAATTTGGAACATCACTTCATCGTGTAAAAGAGATGACGAGGATTATAAGATAAAAAATTAAATTTTTATATACTATTAGTGTAGAATTTTTTTTTTACACTATCAATTTTAGATATATGTCACGTGTAGAAATTAAATTTAAAGGTTGAAATTAAATTATGTACTCTATAAGATGAAACAACATGGGGTCAATCTTTTATCTTGTGCCTTCATGCACAGAGGTAGAATCCAACTTTAAAAAAATGGTGACGGGAAATCATATGACCGAGCCGTTAGTTGACGTGCCCCATTTGCAGCAGTACGATAAGTTTGGTAGAAGAAATTATTATTTTTTTCTTTTTCAAGACGAGGAGAAATTGATATAGTTTGAATCGGAATCCAGCTTTATTTGGAGAATAAATTGGATTCGAAAAGGAAGAGAAAAGAAAAGAAAAGGAAAAAAGGGCACCTCAATCATCTATATAAATATGAGATGACGAGCAAAAGATAAAAATGTAAAGCAAAAAGTAGATTACTTTAGAATAAAGGTAAAGTAAATTTATCCATTTAAAAGTACGATAGGATTCCGGATAAGATTATTCAAAACATATATAAATATGTTGTAACCCAAGCATTTATTATTCTCAATTACTTGCATAATTCCTACTTTCCTAGCTTCCAAAATCTAAAGCTTTTTAGACACGAAAAAAGGAGGAAAAAAAAATCAAGAAGATCAATATGGGTAGCTGTGAAGAAAACATGGCTGCTTGGCTATATGGTGTTAATGATCTCAGAGTCCTGCCATACAAACTCCCTGCCCTTGGTAATTCATCTCTTTGTTTTTTTTTTCAATTTGGTGATACTTTTAATTTGTGTTCTTTTGAATCTGTTCTTTCCTAATTTACCAGATGAATTATTGTTAATTAGTACTTTCCCATGAGAATCTGTTCATGACAGTATTTTAGCAAGTCCTTCCCAAATTCTATTAGGTGAAGATATTGAAATGTTTTTTTTTTCCAGTCTATTATTCCTTTCTTTTTTGTGAACATGCATTGTTTCATTTTTTTTTTGGCTAATTTATTTTTTTTAAAAATTTTGTTCTAGGTCCTCGTGATGTTAGGGTCAGTATGAAAGCTGTTGGTATATGTGGGAGTGATGTTCATTATCTCAAGGTAAAACCCCCTTAACTATGGTACTATAACTTTCTCTTTTCTCTTTTTTTTTTTCTATTTGTATAAACATTTATCAATAAAATTAAAGGGCTGACATCCCTTATATAAGAGGAATTGTCCAGTCACCAATTTATTTCGTGTGCTTTAAAACTTATGAAATTATTTGTTGGGAGCTTTTGGTCACTGATCCCATTGTAGCAATACACAAATCCTTGTTGTATTTCATATGCAACGATTAATTTTAAGTTGTCTGACATTTGATTATATAGAAATTTTTAATACTGTTGTCAATGTAGAAAAAATTAATCTTAATGCTTATAACGAAAATATATTCCTAGACTATGAGTTGTGGGCACTTTCTTGTGAAAGAACCAATGGTAATTGGTCATGAGAGCGCTGGAATCATAGATGAAGTTGGATCGGAGGTGACAACACTAGCCCCCGGCGACCGCGTTGCACTCGAACCCGGAACTGGTTGTTGGCGATGTGATCGTTGCAAAGAAGGCCGGTACAACCTTTGCCCTGATATGAAATTTTTCGCCACCCCACCAATCCATGGCTCTCTTGCCAATAAGGTATCTGCCTGTTGAAAATACTTGGTAATATATCCTATTTGATTTCCAGCCTTGTCTTGTTGAACACTAAAGATTTTTGCAACATTTTCTTTCTCCCAATAGATTGTGCATCCGGCGGATTTGTGTTTCAAGTTGCCGGACAATGTGAGCTTGGAGGAAGGGGCCATGTGTGAACCATTAAGTGTGGGTGTGTACGCTTGCCGTCGTGCTCAGATTGGCCCTGAGACGAATGTTTTGGTGATGGGGGCAGGACCAATTGGCCTCGTCTCTTTGCTAGCTGCTCGTGCATTTGGTGCTCCAAGAATTGTCGTTGTTGATGTTGATCGCAACCGTCTGTCCGTCGCAAAAGAGGTTGGAGCATTTGCGACGGTACAAGTTTCAACCAAAACTGAGGTTTGTCCCACGTTACAATAAATCTTGCATAGACTGACAGTATATTTTTCAATCAGTGTGGATGCATGCCACTTATATAAAATCAAAGTTCAAATTCAATTTGGGATTAGATGACATGCTTCTATATCCAACCAATATACAAGATTAATCCAATTTAATTATGTCTTAATGCAATTTTTTTTATCCTTTTTTTTTTGGGCAATATGGAAGGATATTGAGAAAGAGGTGGAACAAATCCAAAAGGCAGTGGGAGGAGTTGGCATCGATGTAACCCTAGATTGTGTTGGTTTCAGCAAAACTATGAGCACAGCTCTATCTGCCACGAGAAGTGGTGGCAAAGTTTGCCTTGTGGGAATGGGACACTGTGATATGACTATTCCCCTCACCCCAGCTGCAGCAAGGTTGGTGTTTATTTGGATAAGTGTTCTTTTGGAAAAATGTTTGTATTGGAATATTTCGAATATGTTTTCCAAAGTTACTTTTGTGTAACTTTCTCTATCAACTTTGCATCTGGAATATTATTTTTTTTTTCCTGCAAATGTTTTGAAACAACTCGATTGATGGGGTTTTTCTATGTTGATAATTAATAGGGAAGTTGATATTCTTGGGGTATTCCGCTACAAGAACACATGGCCTCAATGCCTTGAGTTTTTGAGCAGTGGCAAAATTGATGTGAAGCCATTGATAACCCATAGGTATGGCTTCTCTCAGGAGGAGGTTGTAGATGCATTTGAGACAAGTGCTCGTGGCAGTAACGCTATCAAGGTCATGTTCAATCTTTAGAAAAGGGAACATATATTATGCTTTCTTTTTGGGAGAGGCTATGGGAGAAGTTGCCCTATAAATGTTTTAAGGATTAAGTGTGTTAATTCACTTCCCTTTTGGTTTTTTCCTGCTTAAATTTCCAGGGTTTTTGGAGAGTTTTAAGGCAGGTTGCCTAGGGTTGATGTTTCTATGTATTCAAGTGTTAATTCCTTTTCTTTTTTCTATGTAAATTTTGATGTTTCTATGTGAAAGGTCTGATGCACCAATTATATAATCCGTTATTAGGTTTAAATGGTTCGATTGTTGAAACACTTCTCATTTTCTGTTCATGTCAATATATAGATGAATAATATCACCATTTATGTTTGATAAGGTACTCATTCTTAGATGGATTTTTTTTTTTACAGGACATTTATTCTAATTCCTAGTTAATCCACATTGACACCAAAGTTTAATTTCTTTGATTGGGACGAGAATTGGAGAAGAGCTTTGCTCTATTTCTTTATATCTGTTCTTTGATATCTGTGTATGTTTGATGATGTAATTTCTGCCATTAGTACAGATTTTAATGAAATATGATATTTTTATCAAAAAAAAAAAAGAAGAAGATAACTTTAAAATCTCAATTATATTCTATAAATAAATTATGACTTGGGAGTTTTGTATCATATGGACCAATCTTTTCACTAATTTTAGCTAGTTCTCCCATGATGGCCTAAGGTTTTCCACCTTAGGGTGCTTATTTCTAAACTGATTATCGAATATTCAAGTGATTTGGGTCATTTATTGTCCTTAAAATCTCAGAATTTAATGATTTTTTTTGGCTAATCCTATTACAAGAAAGTTCAATTTAATTTTTTTTTTGTTTCGTAATCTAGTTATGAAACAACTCCCCATGGAAGATTTGTACATCAAAATAACAACTTTATTCTGTTTAAATTTATTAAGATTTTAACTGTCTATTGCCTCTTTTTTTCACGTGGGAGCGTTGCAAGTGAAAAGTAAAATTACAAAACTGTCAGCAGCGACTGCATGGGGACGCGATTAAAAGAAAGGGATAGTTTCAGTAACCTCCCTCCAAGTTCATGACAATTTCACCTAGTACTATTGAGATTTTCAATATTATATTTACCTACCTCGGCCCTATAAAATAACCATTATAATCTTATCATATCAATATTTTTCATGCAATTAAACAATCTGCTCCTAATTATATGCATATAAGTGCATTTCACACAATTAGACATTAATGGAAACAAAAATAAAATTCATTCATAGAATAACTAATTATGTCCTAAACACAATTTTAACATTATAATTAATTTTAGCTTTGGTTGAAGCATCTGGAGATGAATAAGAGAAGATGCAGGTTAAAGGTTTAAGAAAAAGGCAACAATAATACTTGCTCTATAAAGCACCCAATGAATTTCTCTTAAAAAAGCTTTTTCAGCCTCAGATCTTCACAAGATGGAGTGATTTGCGGCTCCAACCCCTGCATCCACAACCAGGATTGCAATGTCATCTGATTTTGGAACTAATTCTTGTCTTAGGCTCTCTTCTTCTCCCCTTCCTTTTTCTTTCTATAATTTCTTTCAGTTTTGCTACTCTTTCTTGACACAACACGTTTCAAAGATTCTCTTGTCCAATAACTTCTAAGCCTTCTACTTTGACGTTTGAAAGAACTAAATTAACCCCCCCAAGAAAAAATAACATAAACAAACTAAAAAAAATGATGTTACTGCAGGTAGTAATCAATGAAATGCAATTCTAGAATCTTTTATTCATTTCTAGGGTCAGAAAAATACAGGTATTGATCCAGAATTATACAAACACAAGTACAAGAGCAAATCACGATACAGCAAATATATTAGCCTTAGTCTTCAGTTGTCCTCCTGAAACACCTGAGGCAATTAATGATGTATAGGCCAATTACAACAGCCAATAGAACAACCACAGCCACATCCATTGCTCTCCTTGACATCTTCAGTTTTGCTGCCGGATCAACTGCAGATTGGTTGTAGTTATCTACACTTGTTTTTCCACTTCCGTCCACAGTTTCACTAGTTCCTTTGTCCTTCATATCTGCAGCCTTTGCTTCTTCTTTCTCTGGCTTCTTCTGAGTAACATCTTGAACATCAGTCTGCTTAGATGGACCATCTATTGGACTGGTTTTGTCTGCAGTTTTCTGCTGAACAGTCTCCTGAGGTCGTGCCTCATCCTCAGGCTTCTGGAATTGCCGTGGCTCATCTGCAGGCTTCTGGGATACTGTTGACTCATCTGTAGGCCTCGAAATGTCAGACTTATCTGCAGGTTTCTGGGATTGTTGTGGCTCATCTGCAGGCTTCTGGGATACTGTTGACTCATCTGTAGGCCTCGAAATGTCAGACTTATCTGCAGGTTTCTGGGATTGTTGTGGCTCATCTGCAGGCTTCTGGGATCCTCGTGACTCATCTGTAGGTCTCAAAGATTCAGGCTTATGATCTGCAGGCTTCTGGGATCCTCGTGACTCATCTGTAGGCCTCAAAGATTCAGGCTTATGATCTGCAGGCTTCTGAGGTGTGGGACGTTCAGGGATAGTCAATTTGCTATCTTGCTTGCCTCCTGGAGCGATGAGTTTTGGTAGTCTAACGTACAATATGCCTCCGTCAAACTTGGCAGCAATTTTTTTAGTGTTAATATCAGATGAAATACGAAATTCTTTCTGGAAGCGGATAACTTTATTGTTTTCAGCCTCTCTCTCTCCACTGACCCTCAACTTTGCGCCTGCGGTCAGCTGGACGTTTAGTTTCTCCCTTCTAAAATCTGCAGAATTCTGTTTGTAAGATTTCAAGACTTAAAAGTGCTTGTGAACCCTCCATGAATCAGACTAGAATGGACACAGGAGGAAAGCATGCGATTTATCCGGGTGCTATTATTGGATGATCCTCAGATTCCAAGAAAAGATCATACTTAAGGGACAGCAAATGTTCCATAATACATGTAAAAACTTTACTGATTGTTTGGCCCAAAATAATATCCGAAAAGAATACTCATCAAAGGAAATTAAGGCAAAATATACTTTGCATTCAAGGTTTCATTGAATTAATTTGTTTGCTTCAAACAGGAAAATGGTATCAATCTTCTTATATACAAGAGAAATGTGTTGGAAGATCAAATTGAATACATGTGAGAGATTAAGGTTGATAAAAAAAAAAAAAAAGAAATAAAAAGGATAGTCAGCCAAAAATAAAGAAAGAAAATAATGAATCTAAGAGAATAAGGAGTATACCAGGTAAATGGAGAAGAATGGTACTATAATCTTTATCCTTCACAGTTTCAACTAATGGTGCAAATTCTTCATCCTTGATAACTGCTTGTGCAGCAGCCTCCATCCTTCGAGTAAATTCAAGATTTTGGATTTGTTTTCTTTTTTAAATATATATAAATATGTATCTGTATGGATTTGGTGGTTTCTAAAGACTTTTATGATCAATTGAATATACAGCAAGTCAGATAATCTATGGATTTATACATCCATTTTTCATCAGGGTTTTATACATTTTGAGTTTCCTTTGATATCAAATATACCTTTTATTTTCTTGCTAGCTACATCTTCCCTTTCTTTGTTTGATAATCTTCCACTATTCCTCGGGAAAAGGCATGTTCCCACTACTTTTCCTTGAGGGGAAAGGCACTACTTTTCCTTGAGGGGAAAGGCAAAGAGCTAAAACAGGATTGCTTGAGCAATTCATTTTCCTTGAGGGTATAAATGTACTACTAGTTTTAGTAAAATTATATATTTTTTAACTCCATTCTTAGCAATGTGATCCTTCATCTATCATCAAATATTAATTAGTCCCCTATCTTTACAAAAAATCAGTAACGTAGGACCTTTGACAGAATTGGAGAAAAAATAGAGATATGAGTGTTCCCCGAACCTAACTAGTGCAATGTTCGTGTCCACATTTTATATCAATTAGAAAATTTAGTGATTTTGCTTGGATAAGTGATTTGCGGAAAACGTTGTCAGAATTTTTTCTAAATAAGTCTTTAAAATTATATTTTCAGAATTTTCAATCATTTTTTAATCTCACATATGTTATATTGCACAAAGCATTAAAGTGTTATTCTAGAAATTATTTAAAAAAAAAAAAAAACAGAGACAACCATGGCAATCGTGATTGGATTTTGTAGTTTCTTTGGGTATTCTTGGCATATTCCACAACAATTTGTGGATGCAATTAAGACAGGTGTTCATTGTAGTAGCCTGTGGATGCTCAAAAAGATATGGTTTGATTTTTTTCTAATTGTAATTTAATCATGCTTGTTTTGTTTTACCATTTTTTGGCAATTCAACTATTGTTTGCGGAAGCCAAAGAATGAAAAAAGTTTTATTTTCACATATAATTCTAATAGCTCTGGCAATCTATGTGATGGATTAAGCATAAATAAAGTCCTTTAATGAAATTACCAGTAGTATTGGGAGTAAATGGAAATCTATTAAGTTCAAGCCAAATGACATTTATGCTCGAGCTTAATCTCTCTGTCACCCTGGCACACTTTGAGTTAATCACATTTGTTGTCCCTGAAATTTGTGTTAATTACAAAATGGACATCAAAATTTGTCTAAATTAAAGTCCAATGCTTTGAATAGAAAATATTTTTCAACGAAGCACCTTCCAAACATTTACTAAGGAAACATTTTCCATTAGTCAATTGAAATAATGGCAACAAAACTCTGTATTGGTCAGGTGACAACACTGCAAAGTCAAGCCTTTTTTTTTTTTTTAAAATCGATATAATTCCTTGGAACATTTAGAAGTCATATGATCCAATTGTTAGTGGAATCATAAAATCGTACAATCCTACTACAAATGCAAACAACCAACATTTCATTCAATTGTATGCTTATAATTCATGAACACATAGAAATAGATATGAAAAATGCATCAAAAAAATAAATTTCTTCAACTAAGATTTTTAATTCTATCATCACATCTCTACAATAATAAAACAAGAGCGGGAGTTTGGTTTGGTGTAAACAATTTAGTGCCATCTTTTGTGATTTCAATTTTATCCTTCGAATTAACTATTAACCAATAATCATGTATACAACTAAATCTTAACTGCTTAATTGTCGATATACTCCAACTCTTTAAACTACACAACTACTTCTTTACGATTATAAATTCCTCACCACCCAATTATATATCAAATTAAACAGCTAAACATCACATAACTTCTAAAAATCTTCGTGCTTACAACTTCTAAATTCTCACTCCATAAAAGAATCTTTTGCCATCTACCATGACAAAGTACTTCTCCCGTTTCATCTTTTTACTTGGTGCGTTCTTTTGGGACGTAGATCTTTCATTAATCCATATTTCTTTTGTTTTTCATTTTGACTTTCCTTTTAACATGATATTTCTTTTGTCTTTCATTTTTTGTCCTTCCATCAATCTGTTTATCTAATTCGAACAATCAATAATACAAAAGTTCAAGTCACTCCAAAATTGATTCAACTTTAGCCAAGTGTAGATGATACAAACTCATCAGATAAAAAAAAATTTTAATTTCAAATTATTAGGATATCTCTTGGTTCAAATACTATGTATTTAAATCTTTAATCTTCTAGTGATCTAACTATAATCTACAAACTCTAATGATCCTACTAGTGTCGTGATCGAATTCATAAATTTTGAATTAGGATCGTAACAGCAGGATCAGGAGTTTAATAACCATGGCGCTAGTAGTGGTTTGGTCACTACAAATGCAGTTGCTCTAGTTCCTTGGTTTGGTCAAGACTGGATAATGTTTCTGCAAACACATGTTCGCACCAATTTGTTGCTAGATGCCTCGAGCTTCGCCTTCCTGGACAGTGGTATGGCGAATGCAGTCAGTCAAGTCATTTGGCCCTTCCACTATCAAACATGTCAGGCAGAGGCAGAGCATCTGATCATGGAGCTAATTCTTGTCTTAACCTCTCTTCTTCTGCCCTTCTCTTTCTTTCTTCAATTACTTCAGTTTTGCTATACCTTCTAACATGTTTCAAGACTTTATTGTCCAAATTGTAAGCTCTACTTTAATGTCCAATCGGTACAATGAAAGAACTAAATTAAACCACTCAAAAATCAATCAAAAAAGCAAACTAAAAAGATAAAACTGCAATTGTCGTGCACGAGCGCAACCACTAGACAGCAATAAATAAGCCTCAGTCTTGAGCTTTCCTCCAGAAAGACCTGATGAAATTAGGGAAGTATAGACCAAGTACTACACCAAAAAAACCAACCAAAACCACATTCTTTACTCTCCTTGACATCTTCAGTTTTGCTGCCAGATCAAGTGCAGTCCTCATGTAATTTTCTATCCATTTGCATTTTCATTAGTTCCTTTGTCAACCTCATCTGCAGGCTTCTGGGATGGCTGTGGCTTATCTGCAGGCATCCAAGATTCTGGCTTGTCTGCAGGAGTCTGAGGTGTTGGAGGCTCAGGGATAGGCAATTTGCTATCTTGCTTGCCTTCTGGAGCGGTGACTTTTGGTAGTCTAACATACAAGATGCCATCTTCAAACTTAGCACTAACTCTGTTGAATCATAATCAGATGAAACAGAGAAATCTTTCCGAAAGCTGATAGTTTTATTGTTTTCATCCTCTCTCTGTCCTCTGATCCTTACAGTATTTACTGAAGTCAGTTGGACCTTCAGTTCCTCCTTTCTGAAACCTGCCGGATTCAGTTTGTAAGTTTCTATGGTCTGAATTAAAGTACTTGTGAACCTTTCAAATATCAGAATGAACTGGACATGGGAGCAAAGTGAGTAAAATTCACTCTATACTCCAAAAATAATGAAATTAAATCAAAGAGTAGAAACCATAGCAGGTTTCATCTTAGTTTTTTGTTTGCTCCACATGAAAAGCTGATATCAATCTTCTATCTTCTTGTATAGAAATACAGGAGAAATATGTCAAAGATCAAATGTAATATATGTAAGAGACTGAGTTGGGGTTGATCAAAATACATTAGCCTCTAAGAGTAGCATATATCCAATCACAACTCACAAGATTTGGTAAACAAGATAATCAGCTAAATTGCAGGAAGATTACAGTCCATTGAGGACATTGTCTGTCAAAACTAGATTTCACAAGCATACATATTGTGAACATGAAAAACCTTCACATAAAGAATAATCCAACAGTGCATAACATTTCCCGAAGTAGAAAAGAACATGAAGTCATATGCTAATTAAATGGTTCATAGCAATTAAGCATAAAATGTTAGGAAACAGGTGTTAAAGTCCCAAAAAAAAAGGAAAAAAGGAAGAAGAAAATCCCACTAGGGTGAGGAGGTGGGGGGGGGGGGTCGGGCGAAATAAAAGGACTATATATACCAGGTACATGGAGAAGAATGGTGTCACAATCTTTTGCCTCCACAGTTTCAGTTAGTGGTTCAATTTCTTCATACATGAGAGATGCAGGTGCAGCAGCCTCCATTCCCCGAGTAAATTCAAGAATTTGGACTTGCTTTCTTCACTCAAGATACATGTATATTGATTAGCTGGTTTCTAAAGACTCCTGTGGTGAATGGGATGTGTAGCCAGTCGGTTCATCTATGTATATATAACTTTTTAATACAATTTTCACTTAATACATACACTTTTTTTTTCTTACTAGCTATATCTTCACTTTCTTTGTTTGATACCTTCTGCTTTTCTTTTGTAAAAAGACATGTTCCTATTACTTTTACTTGTGGGAAAGGCAAAACAGCTAACCATGATTGCTTTATCTATTCATGTTCTATGAGCGTATAATTTTACTAGTTTAATTCTCTTGTTGCAGCTTTCATGGCTAAAGTGGAACTATTCTTTGTTTTGTTAATACTCCTCCAAGAATATTGGTACTCTCCTTGGTGGTAGCTGGGCAAGCATATACATTCCTGCCATCATCTCATGCCATGATATTTATATGTATGAAAACAAAGACTGCTTTTCTTTGCTGGCTTTTTTTCCCTTTTCTTTTTTATACATTATCTTTGCATGTTCCATATTTCTTTTGGATCAAGTGCAATCTACCACTTCAACTTTAATTACCTTTGCATTTGCTAATTTCTTATAGCAGACTACATCAACCATATCCTTTCATTTCAATTAAGTGTAACTTTTCTTCAAACCCCCAAATCCCCAATCTTTTGTTAAAGAGGACATGTAATATCCGAGCAGGCAACTTTTTTTAATCATCCAAGTTGCAAAAGAGAAATTAGTTTTGCTTAGCAAAGAGAATAATTATCTTTTAGGTGATAAAAATAATTACGTTCAGCTGAAGAGTGTTTTTAAGTTCTCAGACAGAAGTAATGAGAGAGCTACTGATCTTTGGTTTAATTCAGAGGTATCATTTCTCAAGGTTTTATCACCTGGGCCTGAGTATCTTGCTGCTAGCATAGGACATCTACACTATTGAAGGTTTCTACTGTCAACAATGAAAGTAAAGTGAAGAAACCAATGGAATTCAACAGGGCTTTGTCTTGTACCAAAGTTCATGAAAGTAATTAAACAATGAAGAGAAGACTTAATCTTGGTAGTAAAGTGACTGCAGAGCGGAGGAAGGCTGTTTAGGCCTACCTTCAGCTGTTGAGCTATAACTGCTGGGCAGAATCCATAATGGTCCACAATTCAAACGTGGGGAATATTAGGAGTGTTGCAAAATCAAGGAGCAGCATATTATTGACAACTTTGTTCTGGAAAGTATACATATAAATCTCAACAGAATTGTCACTCTGATAACATCTACATCATGGTACTTTCTGTCTCAACTGTATTTGATCATCTAGAAGACGTACAGAATGAGCACCTTCATGTGCTCTGAAAAATCAACAAACTCGAACTTCTACCATTCTCTAACAGCAAACTTCCTTCCCAAACTAGGAGCTCTTGTCAAAAGCAAAGGAGACACCCCAACAAATGCAAGAATACACGGAAGATTGTATTGACAGATACCAAATTATGTATTACTACCAAGATTGGGAATTTTGTACTGGTCAGCTTAACTTCTCAATGTTATTATGATGTCCCACGAAAAATAGTAGACCCTCGACATCAGTAAGTGCTTTTGGAAGTCATTAACTATCTGTATATCCTCGTTGCCTTTCCAGAATATAGCCGAGAGAGATATGTTGCAGCTTAATCAACTTCACTCTAGCATGCACGGTACCCATGATTACCTACACGATGTAAAAGAAGATGACTTTACATTCAATGCCAAAAATTCAAGCTCTCGAAACTAAATATTACTTTAACATATTTGAAGAATCAGCGCTATTAATCTAGACAACCATAGAACAACTGGAAAATTGCTTCATTAAAGTATAACAGGAATTGGCATTTGCTCATACCCCAAATAGCATCATACCCTGCCCTAAATACATTACATGCATCAGCGTCTTTGCTGCAAATCTTGAACAACAGTAATCAAAGCTGTCTCAGAATTGTTGGCAATGCTAAATTTACAGTATAAGACATTACCTGCATATAGGAGGACCGGTACATTAGAACTCGAAAAGAAGCCCTGGGAAGTACTTTCCAGATACTGATATACCTCTTAGTTTCTGAGTAACATGTTTCAAGATTAAAGTGTTAAAAGAAACCAGGAATTCATTGATTAAACAGGTGGTACTTTGCAAAATGTTAAACACTAGTACAAATGAAGGTCAGCATTGTGAGGCAATTCCATCTTTTGATGCTTATCTAGTCAGTTTCTAATGTTTGTGATCCTATACAGTTTATTATTGATTTTTCAACAGTTTATCTTTGGGTGAAGGCTAAATTGCTAAAATGATGCAGGGACTAATTTATAAAATCTCAGAATTTAAATGTAATTTTTTATAGCACTAAAAAGCCTTAAAAGAATTTACTTCGAACCTATTATCATAAATGTAAATTCACATATGTTTCCTTTCTCTATTCTTTTTGTTCCTACCTTTGGTTTTCTTCTTTTCTCAATTTTCTTCCCTACTCTAAAGCTAATTATGACAAAGACCAGTTTCATCCCACCCCCCAACCCTATCCTTCTCACTGCCTTCCACCATCCATGGCACTCCCTTCAACTCCCTTCCACCCTGCTCCCTTCCCTCCAAATGCCAGTACCTCCATCAATCCACTAATCCATGATGATGGATTATGGCAGGCACCACTATGTTCTTCAGTGTATAGTTGTCATGCACAGCAGGTTATGTCCAACAGGTATCTTTTTCGTGGTAAAAATTCCAAATGTACACAATAGCAAACACCATGTTTGAAAAGGTCTCATTCCATTCTAATTGTTGGCGCCAACTCTGGAAGGAAGGGAGTAATTCAACCAGAATCAGTACCAAAATTACTATTAAGCATTGCTTTAAGGAGGGGAAAAAAAGATCATCATGGAAAGAATTCAAAAAGATTCTCACCTTGGTAAAGGAAACCTAAGCAACCCAATGGAAGGCCACTTAAGGGCAAAAGAGGGATTATATAGACAAAAATAGTTACACTTATTCTTTTTTTTTCTTTAATGCTAGATAGAAAAATTAATCTTTAGAGATCGACTTCTAAATAAGATCATATATCTTCATCTCTCCCCCTCTCTCAACCATAGTTCTTCCCCCCTTGCAGAGAACCCTCAGTTCTCTCTCCATCATCTGGACTACTTCCTCTCTCCAATTCCTCAATATCATCTTCTCTCACACTCCCAAATTTAACACCAACATAACTGTACCTATAGTACTCCATCCAAATCAACGACCACACATGCTCAAAACAGTTGTTACAGAAAGCATCTTAAGATTCAATCTGGTAAACCATAAAGCCTTGGTTGAAAAGAGTGTAAAGATCGAAACTTTAAGAAATAATAATCACCAAAAAAAGGAAAAAGAAAATGCCACAAGTACCCATATACTGATATTAAACAGTCATGGCAGCTATTAGGAAATTAGACAGAAAAATAGTTGTCTCACTTCTAAAATATTACAGGTGAAAGTTGATTTCTGGGGATACACCCCTTTTATTTGAGTATCATCAACTTTAAATTCAATTCTTACATGATGACTTTCTATATTTTGGAATACAAAATAAAGCCCTTAATGTGCTCTTTCTTTGCCCTGATAAAACACAAGACACTTGTAAATAACCCCCCAAAAATCATTATGAAAAACCGGGACAAGATGAGGGAAAAGGAGGTCGACCAAAGTATAAAGTACAGGTTAGACTTGCTTTATCTTGTCTGCTAATAAGAAGAAAATAGAATTACCATGCAGTATCACTCTTTAACTTCAAGTTTTGACAATTTGCTATTCACACAACGGATATCTTATTTTTCAAAGATCCTTAACCACTTCATTGTGCTCTAACCAAGTTTCTCCTGTCCAGTCACTGCAACCAGTTTAAGCACTGGACAAAGCTGGAATTTCTATTTAATTCCATTTTAAAGCCATAATATTGATAAGGTAATACAGGGTTAGAGAAGCTTAAGATCCTAAGGTTAACATTATACTACCTCAAGTGGATTGCTGATGTGTAGGATTCAACATCAGATAGAGAAGGAATTACTCTACCCTGTTTTCCTGAAAAGTTGTTGATTCTAACTTCTCACAACTTATCAGCAGCTTAAAGTAGTGTTGAAGTTCATTAAATTGTGTTATAATATAGAAAATAGCAATGCTCAAAGGATATTCTTCCCTGCTCCATAATTTGCCAAGCATTAAACTTTCTTTTTAAATTTTGCTTGCCTAGAGACATATCAAAAGAAAGTATAGGAAACATGGCACTTGGAAGCAGAAAATAAGAAGAAAGCAACAAAGAATTGGAAGATGTTGGAGGTACAGGAAAATGAAATCCATTTTTTCCCTTGTTTTATAGAGCAGCTTGTTGTCCAATATGCAGTAGGTTGAGACAATCACACAAACTTAGCAGCAATTTCATTAGTTTCTTATTTAGGAAGGAATGCCTCTGAAAACCGATTATGCCTATTATCTCTATGTTCCCTCTCCTCTGATCCTCAAGATATTCTGTCTTAGGTAGACAATTAGTTTTTTTTCCTTTTCTAGCACCCGAAGCAATCAGTTAATAAGGTGTCTGATTAGAGATGCAGTGTCCACCTTCTACAAATCTAATTAAATGACAATAGCAGACTACAGAATCCCATGGTTAATACTAATTGTTGTTCCCCGAAGAAGAAAAGCAAATTTGAAATCAAATATAAGATTAGAGTCAAGGGATTATAATGTTACAAAATCAAAAGAGTGCGGAAAATACAGATATACAGACTACAGAATCCCATGGTTACTACTAATTGTTGATCCCTGAAGAAGAAAAGCAAATTTGAAGTCAACTATAAGATTAGAGTCAAGGGATTATAATGTTACAAAATCAAAAGTCTGGAAAATAAAGATATACACAAAAAAAGAAAAAAGGGATGGGACAGAGTGAGAATTATAGATAGGTTTGACTGATTACTTAAATGTTAGTTTCACCTTTGGCCTGGAAATATCCACTTCTACATTTTTTTTTGCCTGCTAAATATTTTTTACTATTAAGTGATACACAACATGACTGAGAATCGACAAAATCACAGATTAAGAAACATATATAGTTTAGGGAGAGCGATAGATACTTGTTTGGCAGGAGGAGGTTGAGTGTGTAATCTAAAACTACATAGATGAATTGTCAATTAAATATAAGGTTTTGCATTTAAAAATGCCATAAATGCAGCTAAAACAACAAAGAAAAGTGCGTAGAAGGCCAGCAAAGTAAGTTTCTTAGTAAGCACTACATATCAAACGGTATAGCTGTGACAGATGCACACTGGCAAACATGTACACAATATAAGCCACCTTAAACACATAAAATAGGATTGTCGACACACAATTATATCGGCATACTGTCAAGCAAGATATTCCAATTAACTTAAGACAAGAATGAGACAGAAGCAAAAAATGTGGGGCTCACAATGCATACCTTTGTGAAGACAAACTATTAGCAGAATTAGAGAAGGCAGCAAACACATTGGAATAGGACCGGGTCAGATAAGCGAAATTGGAAACTGGAGGTAGTGCATGCATCCGTTCACCTTTCTTCAAAAGCTTCTCTAAGTTAAGCCTCTGTAAGGTCAAAACTGATTTAGACTCCCTCCATACAAAAGCGAGCAGTCCATCTTGAATCACAAATAAAGAGCCAGGTTTTGAACCAGGATATCTGAAACCGTACCCATTTGCAATACCTTCCCCATTATAAGCACACTCTACGTTAAGAACACGGCCATCTTCATCAGCCTCCCAAGGAAATGGCTCCAGTGAAGATTCATCAATATTGACTATGAACATAGCAGAGCCATTTGGATGAAGAACGTAATGAGTACCTTCTAATATCTTGGTAGCTATGAGTAAAGTCTGACCCTGTGACTCCTCATAAGAGAGCAAAAGGAAAAAGAGAGCCTTTCCAAGCTTGTCTTCGCTAGGCCGCCCAGGAGGCCAACCAAATGTACCTCCCCAAAGACCAGAATATTCTTGGCCTGCTACTGGCTCCCGCATGGGCAGCTTGTAAAGAGCAAACCGACTATCATGCATATTAGGCCATGCCCTGTAAGACGATAATTTCACAGTTGAAGCATGTAACGTCAGTCCTATTGTGTCACCAGAATGCAGAAACTCATGAAGCTGTGCATGTCTGTTTCCCCCGGAAGAAAAATTCTTTTTCAATGTCTCACGGCTACCATTAATTGAGTTTGATTTCCCAAGCATATGCCTAAAACTATCCCTGAAATATCCAGTAAGAGTTTTCTTTTTCATGCACTGAGTCCGGCTGCCATCACCATACCATGAAGTTTCACAGCCATGTGTACAATTCATATTCTTTCTGATTTCACTCATTTCTAATTGAGTAGGATCCAACAGCAATCTGGCACCAGCTTTCCTATCACTGGGGCTGCTACCAAGATTATACATCTGCATAAGCAGCAATCTTCTTTCAGATAGGATTGCTATATCCTCTGATAAATCAACATCACCCCTTAAACGAGGAAACAGGAGTGAATTTTTTGCGTCTGGGACCTGCAGCCGGACTTGACCAGTGACAAGGTCTAGAAGCTTTCTCCTATCACCAAATGCCATTCTGCTAAAAGGCACCATTGAGGCATTGTGTCCAACAATTCTGTTTGACTTTGAAATACCACTATCCGACCGAGAAATCTTCCGTGAGAAATCCTTATCCAAATCATGGGCAAAACTTTTGCTGTGGGCCAATATACCCCCATTCCTCTGCTGCCGAGGCTCAACCTCAAGTAAGAGCACATTACAAGTCCTATCAACTGCCTTGAGTGAACCAGGATAGACATAGTCATGGTCTCTCTCCCTTCCATGCAAGAAAAATTCAGCAGAGCCCTCAAAATCACAAAGAATCTCAAATACGGGCGCCCATAAAATTGGGCCATCTTCAATCCCTAAAGGTCCAATTTCTTGAGGTATAATTCGGCACCCAACAACCGACACAAAACCAGGCATGACATAAACTACATTGCCAAGCTCAGGATTTTGGTGAACCCATATTCCAAGCAGAGGAAAGACACCAACAAGAAACCGGCAAATCGCCTTGTAGGACGAAACTCCTTTCCTCCACTCACTAAGATCCTTATAAGGAACTACCCCCAGCTTATCACACTGTGCAAGCCAGACCTTCTCAGAGGTCACTAATTCACACAGCCCTCGACAGCAAAGACCAAGATTACATAAATCCTTGGGAGTGAGGGACCTGGTGACTATGATTAGAACATCATCTGGTAGATGCAGAAGCAAGCTAGATCCACACTGATCAGGCAACATGACAAAACAACACCACAAATTCTCTTTTAGGCTTCAAACTTCAGCTATAAAAATCCCCTTTTGTACATGAAAAAAGCAATGTAATCATACCCTTTCAGGTTTCAAACTTCAGCAACAAAAGCTATGTTCTTTTCTGGGCATATAATTGCAAATCCCGCAACAAATAAAGGAAAAACAAAAAATCTATAACTTTAAAAACCTCCAGGAACTCGAGAGTAGTACAGACTGAAAAAGCTATAGCTCATACCTCTTCAAGATCAAAAGAGTAGCACATACTTTAAAAAGCTATAGCTATAGCTATTCTCACAGCTTATCCAACTGAGAGAAAATTTGAGAACAACATCAAAAGGGTTTGCCTTGGATTCTTGAAAGATTTCCCTAATCAGCTGAAGCCCAATTGCTATGCCCCAGATGCTTCAATTTCTTGAACTTCAGAAAGGGGGTAATTAAGCTTGATTAAGGAAAAAAGAAAGCTTGGAGATGAATGAGACAGAAATCATCACCCAATATGAAGAGGGATGATGTCCAGATAATTGATCAAAGCTGGAAGTCTGGAGTATTTTAGAAGGAATTATTGAGGATGACAAAAGATGCATTGGAATAAGAATTGTCCCTGTCCTGTTTCTGCTGTAGGACTTGGGAGGGGCCCTCTCCTCCAAACTAGGCCAGGCCAGCTTGACAATGTTGAATGTTGAATGCTAATAATGGTGGTTAAACTTGGAAGTAGAAGATGAAAGTCCTTCCCAAGTCCAAAATCGTTGTCTGCACATATGGTCCACTAGGCAGCACGCACTCCCCACGTTTCCATTTTCTTGCGTTTCCATTTTCTTGATTGCGAAAGGACAGCAAGTTTCTATAGAATGGAATCGAGTGAAATGAAATCAGATACTGCGGATTGATCCAATTATTCAATTGATGGGTTATTCGGTAGAATTTTGTATTGGTGAATTTTTTTGATAGAAATTATCATTTCATTTGTGAAATATGCACTATAATGAAATTAGGTACTGTGGATTGATCCGGTTATGTGATTTGATGGGTTATTCGTTAGAATTTTATATTGGTGAAATTTTTTTGATTGAAATTATCATTTCATCTATGAAATATATCGTCATACATATCACAAAAATATTAGATTTAAATGATACAGAGACACTAGATATGAGAAAATTATAACTATTACCTTATAAATTTCCAATCCATTCCAAATCATATCAATCTCTTTGAACCCAACAAACATGGTATTAGTAGAAGTTAGTGATGAATAATCCGGAAGAATTTATACTCGACTCAATGATTAATCCAATTAAACGACTAAAGGGTTATTCACTAAAATTTGATATTAAAAAAAGTTAAGCCAGTAACAAGTAATTAGATTGGGTTTAATAAGACATTCTTAAAATCTCGATACTTATACATATGTATTTATATAATTTACGCCATAGGATGGCAATTACTAAAAACAAGAGTCAAATCCTCCTCATTTTTCTCAATGTTCTTTGATTTGTAGGTTTTTAGGTTCTTGAAAATGTTCAAGACTTCATGCTGTGGGATTAGAATAAAGAATACACGAGTCCATCTTCAAAGTTATTGTGTATCATTTTGCTATTCATATTTGGTCGTGACTATTTGAACACCGTCTTTGAAGTGATGTTTTTATTTCCAAATTGTATGTGATGACATTGTTGAACTATGGTTGTAATTTATTTTTTTTGTTCTTATGAGTGTGTTTGTTTTGATGCAACAAAATTTTAGTTTAATAAAATTTAGTTCAAGATTTTTAAAACTATTTAGATGCATGTATTCGACAGGTTTTATTAGTGAATATGGATATCAAATGGTTAATCTAAAGCAACAAGCAAGCTGGTTTATAAGGAGATTATCTAAATGGGTTTAATTTTTGTTTGGATTGTAATTTTTTACAAAAAAATTTTTTACGTTTTCCGTGAATACATTTCTTAATCACCTTCTTATCTCGCATACATCAAATCGCCACAATACATTTTCTTACAAAAAGTCTTAAAAATAACTATCCATATTGGGCGAGTTAAAAGAAGTTTTGATAGTACCAACTGTTACTATCCCTTTTAGGGAAAAATACAGCCAAACACACGAGCAAGGAGGCAAGCACAATTTTGTAATTGATATTTTTTTATACAATTTTCAATAACTTTTTTACCCCACAAACATTACATCCTAAAAAAAATGTTGTAGTAATTTTTCTCCAAAAACTCTCCAATAAATGCAATCCAAACTAGCTTTTATGCGCAACCAACTAAGCTATTAATTGTGGGATATCTATTAACTTGGCTAACTTTCTCCATTTTGATTTTTTTTCCTCCAACTTCTTGGGTTTAACTTGCCCATAACACAAAAACAAAAGAGTACAACAGAAAAATCATATAAATATTCCATTCTTCTATATTTTTTTAAGTGTGCTGTTTTTTTTTTTATTATTAAGAGAAAGAGAAAGGTGGGACATGGGATGTGTTTATTTCACACTGTGAACCTCTAATGTGTTTTTCAAGTCATGTTCAAAGTCAATATAGTAAAGTTGATGGCAAAGAATTTAGGCTTTTCAACATGTGCTGATCAAAAGTATACTTGAAGACTACAATCATTACCTTTATCGTTTACTCCAAATAAAAATAAGAATTTCAAATATACCTCCAATTTAAAACAAAAAATAGTGCAAAGGAACTTTCTCATTTATTTTTTTCAATTCCTCCTGTTCTCTGCACTAAATTTATATAATTTGCTCTCAACCTTATAAATATATATTTTTATAATTTTATAATAATTTTATATATTTATAAATATATATTATATAATATATTAGTATAATATTAATATATTTATAATATATGTTATATAATTATATTGATAGTATACATGTGTGTATAATAATTATCTCGTCCTTTTCTTTAGTCTATCCACTAGACCATGTTTTGATCATTTTCAACACTGATCGGGCCAAAGTGCAATATATCTATAGCTTCATCAGAGTGATAATTTTTAGGCTTCATGACCCTAAAGTTAGATATGTCTAAAGCCTGTGATAGGGGTGGAATGGAAATTTTTAGGAAGGCTTATGATGCACATGGGATTCTGTCCTACTTTTGTTCACTGGATCATGGCTTGTATTTCCACAGTCTCTTATTCCTTTAATCTGAATAATTGTGGAATAAGGTGGGATATATAAAGCCTTCCAGATGAATTCGACAAGGGGATCCTTTATCTTCTTACTTGTTTATCATCTGTACTGAAGGGCTTTCTAACTTACTCAAGAAAGTTGTGGAAGGGAAGCAGTTAACTGGCATTAAAATTTGCAAAGATAGCCCTATGGTCTCTCACTTGTGTTTTTGCAGATGATTCACTATTGCTGCAAAGCAAGTAAGCAGGAAGCACTGAAGGTGAAGGAAATCCTCCAGCAATATGGACAAGCATCAGGACAGGTAGTTAACTTTGACAATGTTTTTTAGCAGAAACACTCCCAACCAGATAAGAGGGGAGATAAGTGAGGCTTTGGATAGCATGAGGGAGGCACACAGTGGAAAATATCTAGGCTTACCTATGACTATAGGGAGGGCTAAAAACCAGGTGTTTGGATATCTGAAAAATAAAATAAACAGTAAGTTACAAGGATGGAAACAGAAGGTGCTTAGTCATGGGGGGAAAGAGGTTCTGATCAAATCAATTCTCATGGCAATGCCAACATACATTATGTCATGCTTTAAATTACCTAAAGGTATGTGTAAGGAGATATGTGCTAGAATTGCCAGATTCTGGTGGGTGGATGGGGATAAAGAAAACAAGTTGTATTGGGTTAGATGGGGTAAACTGTCAGAAGTTAAAGGGAAAGGAGGGTTGGGTTTTAGAGACTTGGAAGCTTTCAACCTAGCTCTGCTTGCAAAACAAATATGGAGAGTTATTACCAATCCAAATTTGTTAGTAAACAAAGTTTTGAAAGCTAAATATATGAAAGATGAAGAGTGGCTAGAGAAGAACCCTCCAAATACTGCATCCTGGTGCTGGAAAAGTATCCACAAAGGGGGGGAGTTATTGCAAAAGGGATTGTGGAAGAGAGTGGGAGATGGAAGGAGAGTGAAGATCTGGCAGGATAGATGGATCCTTGGCTTGGAGAATGGAAGAGTATTAACTATAAGGCCTGCTGATTGCCAGTTATGTCATGTTCATGAGTTGATAGAGGGAGGGAAGTGGAAGACGGATTGCCTGCAAAAATGGTTTAATGCAAAAGATGTGGAATACATAACTAGCATTCCCCTCAGTCTATTTAGAAGAAAAGACAGACTCTACTGGAAACATAGCAAATTTGGTGTGTATACAGTGAAGACTGGATATGCTGTAGCAAAAGTGAAAGGTGAGACTCAGAGTCGAAGGATAGAACTGGGCTCAGAAACTAGTTAGGAAATTAGGAAACAGTGTGTGGAAGAGTCTATGGAGTCTAAACATCAAGATGAAGCTAAAACATTTTTTTGGAGGTGCCAGCAGAATAGCTTGCCAGGTAATGAAGCCATCTATAAGAGAATTGGGTAGGGAAGCAGCCTATGTAATTGCTGCAGTGAGGATACTGAAACCATTGAGCACATATTTTTCTTTTGTCCAAAGGCTCAAGTGGTGTGGAGGATAGCTCCTGTGAGTTGGGAGGGGATAACTGAGTTGCAAAGTAACATATGGAGATGGTAGGATGCAGTGATGCAATCTGCTAAGAAGGAACAAGGAATGGACAGAATCAAGCTTACGGTCAATATATTATTGCAAATCTGGAAGGCTAGGAATAGGATGACATTCCAGAGTGTGAACGTGGATACAAAACTGATAGTAGACAAAGCACAGCAGGAATGGACTGAATATGAAGCTGAGACTGAAACAGATACAAGAACAAATGCTTCATCAGAAGTGGACAAACAGCTGCAACATGGTTGGGAACCACCTAAGGAAGGGGTGATCAAAATAAATACTGATGCAGCAATCTCAGCTAAAATGGTAAGAACAGAGCTGGGGATAATAGCTAGGAATTGGCGTGGAGGGATTGTGAAAGCGAAAGGAATCACTGAAAGTAGGAGAGGGGAAGCAGCTAAAGAGGAAGCACTAGCTATAAGAAGTGCACTGGAAATGGTAAAAGATGCAGGATGGACAAACATAGAGGTCCAATCTAACTGCAAAAGTGTTGTAAGCCAAATTAACACAGGCAATGTTCAGGATTGTTATCTTACAAACAATCCTGGAAGACATTGAGGATCTAAAACAGATTTTTGACTATTGCATATTCTCGTGTTCCCAGAGCTGCAAATGGTTGTAGTCATTTGCTAGCTCAATTTGCAATCAAGTTGATTAGGAATATTGAGTGGGAAGAATCCTTCCCAACATGGCTATTAGATTTAGTCAGAAAAGATAGGGGGGTATTTACCCCTTTTTGTAATTAACTCTTGTATTATCAATTGTTAATATTTATAAAAATGTTAACGTTTGTTGGAAAAAAAAATCAGAGTGATAATTGTGTTTCTTTACTATTAACAAGAACTTTTTTTTTAGTCTCTCCAGATACAATTAATAAGGTACTACTGCCATGTCTATATTACATTTGACAAAGCAAAAGTAGTAATTGTAATCGTAGGATAGTGAGATTAAACTGCTACTAGCTCACATTTTTATAGCTTATTTTATTTTATTTTATCTTATTTTTGTGGATATCTTGACTTACTACGTCAGACTAATCCCTGCGACGGTACAAAACCTACCTAAGATGCACTGCATGTTACCAGTAAAGGTGGATCTAGCGGCTTGGGGTAGGGCTTTATACTTTATTTTTTCACTAGCTCAGAAACACATTTCTTGACTAGCATTGTCACATGACAAAGCAAAACCAGATCAGTTTAGCTGCCAATGCACTCAGATGCTTGTCAAATGGACCCATTTGTCCAGCTCCTTTCACAAGCTGCAAATGTTTGCCCTTGACCATAATCTGCTATGTATCCTCCCACCTGCCAATTAGCACAGAAAATATCATGGAATTGAGGTTTCTAAAACGAGAAACATCCAAGAAACAGTAAAAAATTAAAGCCGTCTAAGCTTAAGAAAGTTATGGTGCAACACAGAAAAATAGTACCTCATCATCATCAGCATAGCAAGAGTGTTTATAGCACACTATTTGCTGTAACTAGAATAACTCCATCAGTGTCACCACCGCAAATATAGAAATTTTTGCCAAAATTAGTTGGGCTGGCCTTTCTTTTACTTCTAAATAAGTTGCAGAACAACATATGACAAATCCTTGGATTTTCATTTATCACATAAATTGTAATGAATTAATCTTGCTTGCATCGTCAGTGTATATATTGACGGGTCGAAATGCATTCTACATCATCTAACTTTAAATTGAAATACTAAATTTTGAATTTGTGACGTACATCTTGACTCACAAGTGTATACACTGACAATGCGTAAAAAAGTTATCCAATTCTTAAAAGAACACCTGTATATGCAAATCAAATGGGAGTGGTTGTAAGAGTAACAGTTGATAGTTACCTGTACAACCTAACCCTAATGCCATTTTGGTGAGCTCCTTAATAATTGGGAGAATGGAACATTGGTGATTCAATCCATGAGTCGATTGAACTCCACGTTTTGGTAATTGAAAATTATGAGCAATTCATTTATTACATTAACAAATTAAGGTATAAAAATAAGTAGTGGATTTGTGCTATATAAGTTCATTGTATTCTTCAATTTACATGCAAAGACCCCTGTTTGTGGGGATTGCATGAATAGCAGCTTGGACATCTGCTTTATTGAAATTTTCCTAACAAAGTAGTAGCAAAGAGTCAAACTAATTAATAGTTTTCATGTGTATCCTCTACCTAAAAAGTTCATTCAATTATTGACTGCCAAAGAGAAAAGCTGGTGGACTGTTCCAATCAGGCCCTTCAATCAAGCCACATGCATAAATCGACCTTGTGGCTTTAGCCATTGAAAAAATAAATTAGCATCCTCATAGTATCATGTGAATATAGTCCCCATGCTAAATAATTTGGACCACTAACGTTGAAATATCTTTAGTGATGATCCTCCACGGGGAAAGTTTTTCAAAATAGACACGTTTGGATTAGCTGTTTTTGGGGATGTTTTTGAAAAACTTTGCTGTAGCAGAGTTTTTAAAGTATATTTTGAAATATTTTTAGAAAATATTTTGAAATATTTTTTATTGGCACTTTATTTTGAGATATTTGGTAAAATTTTAAAAAATTTTAAATTAATTTTTAGATTATCTTTTAGAGTACTTTGTTGTAACTTTTATTGTTTTTGAAAAACTGTTTTTGAAAAAATAGTCAATCCAAACGGAACCAATTTGAGGGAATCTGTTGGACTTTGTTTGGCATAATTGAAAACCAATATTTTGTCGGCCCTTATTTTGATGTACCATGTGTGAAAAAATTCATGCAGGCAAGACATTGAGGTCCTGATAATTTAATTTTGGAAGATTAATTTTCTATATACTGATAATATATACACCATCTTCGTTAAATGCAAAACAACTCATCCAGTCATCTGAATTAAAATTTAAAATTTACACTGTCTGTCAATAATATATGTATATATATCAGATTAACTCTTAACATAATAGCTTCCCTTTTTCAAAGTGTTTGATAATCAATCAATGCATTTCCAATCTGAAAATCCCAAATCCACAAGAGATCAAAATACTAAAACACTTGTCAATCACACAAAAAAAAAAAGTTATAATACTGCTAGTGGAGTATTAAAGTAAAACTGTGAAGCAAATTATTGTATGCCTATCAAATTGATGATAGTGCTATTCATTTGCTTATTTAAGGTATATGATGACCAGCATAACTTTCTCCAGCTATATATGTAAAAATCTTGCGACTTGTACTGTGGAAACCTCTCAAACTGACCAATTCTGGAGAGAGCCATAATTATCCCACAATGTAGATAATAGTCTTGTGATAGAGTAGAAGAACCTACCATCCAGGTGACTCCCAAGAAAAAAAGATCTCATTTGAAACTGAAAAATTCCCAAATATATTGGGCTTTTAGTTTTTACGAGATAAACTAAGCCCTGGTGATTCTTTTTTAAACTTTTTTGCAGAAAATGTGGAAAGAAAATGAGAAAAGGAAGGATGTAGTCACCATTGTTCCACGTCCAATAGTTTGGATAAAGTGGCTTGCCATCATATTTAACTTTAAATGCCCAATTCTTCCGTTGCAGCCGGTGCAGGGCTGCAAACGAATCAAACTAATCGTGAGTTGATTCGATTAAAGTTCGATTCGAATTCGATTTACGCGTTGAGTTCGTGCCAATCTAGTCGAGCTATCAAAGTCAAGTCGAGTATAAAGAAACTCAGTTCAATAGCTTGTGAGTTGAATCGATTATATATTTTATTTTTTATTTTAATAGTGAAATTATATCTATATCTAGTATTTTTATTATTTATTAGGGAAAAATGAATATTTTATTTATTTTTAAAAATAATTATTTTTATATTTTAAAACTCTAGTAGGCTTGAATTCAAGTTCGGCTGGATTCAAATTTAAGATTGAACTCAAACTCGAATTTTATATTGAAAGTTCATCGAGTTTGAGATTGATAAAATTGAGACGATGCTCGGTTTGATTAAGCCAAAGTTCAACTTGACCCGACTAGTTGCAATTTGCAACCCTATTCAAGTCATAAATAATTTGGTCCTACATAGTACAAAAATTCGTAAATTGCAAGTTTATGCACTCAAATGAGAAAAAAGGACATATTTATTGCTAGCTAGCTTATAAACAAAGAATGTCAATATGCAGTGCTATTACATGAGTAATTAAGGTTGCTTTACCTCCATTGAGCTACAGAATTAGAGGGTTGGTTGCAGAATTATTCGGAGACTCGACAAAGCATCAGAAGAGTGATCTTCCAGCAGCCTGATCAACTGTAAAATAACCTGCATACTGATTTATGCTACTAACATAATCTGCCTGCTCTGGTAATTTGTAGAATTTTTCTGCATGGTTAATGTCACCGCAAGAATCTGTGGCAGAAGAGTTCTTTGATTTGATTGACTTGAGGAAGGATTGAAGATTGTCTATTTGACTAGCATAATTGAAGCTAAAGAGCATGAAAATGAGTTGTGATATGCCCTTCCAAAGAGAATCTTCGAAGGCAAAATTCTTAACCAACATTTTAATTTTGATCATTCTAAAACAATTTGCTAAGCAAAATAGAATTTATCGAATTTTCTAACTTCATTGGCCAAAATTGTTTAAATATAATTTTTGGAGGGAAAATCAACAAAGTTAAAAACATACAAGTACTAATAATACAATACACCCCCTTCACTTTTCCATTCTTCTCTTTTTCCACCACTGGCCTGAGCAGCAGATTTTTTTTACTTTCCCAAAATTGAAACTTTTTGGTACCTTTTTCTTTTCTATAACAAATTTGTTCCTAAAATCACCAATTAAAGAGCCCTAATTTGATCAATTCTGGAATGTTACTCCACAAAATGTTCAAATGTAAATCAAAATTGAGCTGAATTTCGAGTGTAGTAGTATCTTGGTTAGCAATTAGCACCACCACCACCACCGGAGGCCATGTCAATGGCGGTGGAGGCGAATATGGTGGCGGCATTGTTGGAGAAGCTCAAGGTCGATGATCCATGGGTGCAACCACAACCATGGGAATCAATCCCTTCCGAGAGCGGCCGCCGCCAAAATCCTTCGACTTCTCGTTCTCAGTCCTCCCATGGCCTCTATCCCATTTCCAATCTCTCCGTATGTCTACATCCAAATTGTAAATGTATTTGGTTTCATTTTTTATGTGATGTAGAATATTGTATGGATTGTGGGATTGATTAGTTGAAAGTAATAGGTTTTAAGTTTTAGTTTTCATTTTGATTTCAGGCATTTCTTTTGAATTATCATTATTTTGCGAAATCATGTAGGTTTAGGTGGTAAATTATGTGTTTTTGCTTTCGTGTATTGATTGGTTTGAAATGTAGGTGATTGATTGGTAAAACTAGAGAAATTCTTGGCCTTGTTTGTTTACTTGGAAATATGGGCCTTTTAAAACTGGGATTATATGGAATTACAAACATGTAGTGTATTTTTGTTGTTTGGTATTTTTGATCTTTCTGCTAATCTAAGTTCGATCAAATGGTTGCAGGAGTCTAGTTTAGTGAGGTTGGTACTGACTGCTCTGCAGGGGTTAGAATCGGCTCTGATTGCTGTTGACCAACTCTCTGCGCTGTTTTGTTCAGTTTCAGCAGATAGAACTTTCCATAGAATCTCAAGTTTGTGGAGTAGGTCTTCGAGCACTCGTTCTTTGGGAAATTTACTAAAATCCATTGGCCAATTTGGCTGCATTGTTTTCCTCCTCCACAAATTTGTTGCATATTTTTCTCATTTAAATGCTGATGGAGATTCAGGATTACAAACAACTCCGAAGGAGGTTAATGGAGAGAACAAAGCACAGTCGGAATTTAAAGGCAGTGTTGTCAATCAGGCATTTGCAGTTGCTGTGAAAAAGATCTTAGATGGCTATATCTCTGCCCTGAATACAGTACACACTTCAGTGAGTTTGAGGCGTAATTTGAAGAACTCTAATGGTGGCTGTCTAACAAGTGTTGGTGATACTGAAGTTACAGTATTGGAGGTTTATTTGCATACAAAAGGGCTAAGAACCCAGATAGAAGCCCTTGGAAATATTTGTCAGATATGTGATACAGCTTATAGTTTCTCGCTATCATCTTTTGAAGATTTAAGTGCTAAAGCAAACCTGGAATTTGCCAATTTTCCAAGAGGTGGTACTTTGTTGACCTTTCTGTATACACAACTAAAGGTCAGCAGTGTGTAACAATTGCATTAGTTTACCTTTCAGTGAAAGTTTTAATGCTTAAAGAGTTAGTCTTAGTTGGCCTAGTCCTTTATATCTGTTCTTGCTTTTTGATTGCTCTCTTTTGGTATGAAATAGGCTTTCACACTCCATTCTAGCTTATATATCAACTGCCAGACTACTTGAGATGGTTTTTACTATTCCAATTATCATGACATAATAGATATTTTGAAGCCCATTGATATTCTGGAGATTGCTGTTGTATTGATGGTGGTGCTGTGACACTGGCATTTTGTACACTTACCATGATGCAGTAACAGAATTATCATGCATGATCTTGCTTCAATTTCATGTTTGCTGCAATGCTGCTTCATCTGATTGATATTTATATTGCAGGTTGTTGATCCAGCTCAGATTGTTCTACTCAAGTTTCTTTTTCTCCAGGCATTTGAACCATACTATCATTTTATTAGGTCATGGATTTATGGAGGCAGAATGAGTGATCCATACAAAGAGTTTGCGATGGAATATGTTGATTATCTACCGGGTTATGGATGGGCTAATGCTGGAATTTCTATGGAATTCCCATTAAGCACTGTCAGGGTAATGCTGACATTTGTTATTAAGAACCTTAAGATCCTGGGGCTTCCTTTTGTACTACCTCAAATTGATTGATGGTCTGTATCTTATTATATCAGGTCCGGGATGGAGTTACTTTACCATGTTTTCTTGAAGATTTTTTGATTCCACTTCTCAGAGCTGGTCAGCAGCTTCAAGTTGTAATGAAGCTGCTTGACTTGTGTTACAGTCTTGGCACATATAACAATGCTCAAGAGGAGATTCTTCCTTTCTTGGATGAGTTTTCAAATGAATATCCATTTTTTGCTTCCCCATTGACATTTGACAAAGAAACCATGGGAAGAATGGCACTTGCAAGAAGCAGTTACTACCAAAGGATGCTTGAAAAAGTGGACAATGTTCTAACTAGATTTGGATTTAGATCTCAAAAGGTATACATGTAGTCCTTCTTACATTTCCTTGCTTTCTGGTTATGGCACCATCTAAGTAGTTGCTTGTGTTGAACATCTTTTTACTTTTATACGGTATCATCTCATTCCTATTGTCATCTCAAATGCTCTGTTCAAGTAGGTTCTTGTGTTTCTATGTATCAGCCCTTTTTCAGGAAAATGATCTTCATGTAATTTGTTCCTTATTCAGGAATCTCCCTACACTATTCAGTTCTTTTTTTCGAAAAACCATGGAAGAAATCCAAAGCATGCAGAGGCTACGCTGGATGATAACTTGGTTCCTGCTGTAATGGAAGAGTGAGATTCAAATCTGTTAGTTTTCACCACGCTACATGTGTGCATGCACATATACATATCTGTGTGAAACTTGTTTTTTTCTTCTCCTACTGTTCATCTGTTCAGTTTTTTTGCATGCACACATCCCTGCAAACAGTTCATTTTTTTTCAAAGGGTGAGATGCTTTGAATGTGAGTCTGATGCATTTACAAGCAATATTTTTTCCAATTATTTATTTATTTATTATTATTAGTATTATTTTTTAATTGATATTCTACTCCTTTAAGTGATAATGCTTGAGGTTTTCTGGAGCTGTAGCTTTTGCTTTGAGACATATTTCAGTTTTTAAAGGTAGATATATCTGATGCTCAGGGATGCCGGCATTTTTCAAAATGAGGCTTCTAGCACTGCAGACGAGTTGTCGTGTGCGGAGGATCTGTTGGAATCATCTGAATCATCATCTCTTAACAGTTTTGACGAGCACAATGATTCTGAACAGATGCCTAATGATAATATGGGATTTCAACCAAGTTATTTATCTTCTGTGAGCTTCAGCTTTGGTTTATCTGCTGAGAATTCAGTATGGAAGCCTTTCAAAAGTGAGATTTCATGCTTCTCAGAGAATTTTTCCAAAGTAGGTGAAAAAACACAGGAAGCTTGTCATGGCATGGATTCCTATTATGAAGGATCCAATATGAACAGAAATTCTTCCACTCTTCAATTTGCAGAGCAGAACTTGTTACTGAGTGCTGAGTCCAAAATTATCAACATTGAACCTGATGAATGCCTGCGAGCTGGCTGCATGGCTGACAGTCTCTCCTATTTGAATGGAGGAAACAATAGTGGTACATGGTTTGATATGACTGGTTCAGCACTGGAAGTGAGAAAGAGCATGCTTGGAGAGTGCAAGGCAAGCATGTTAAATTGTAGCGACACTACACTCCCAAGAATTGCTATCACAGAAATGACGAAAAATAGGCACCAGCATGGAGATGGAAATTGTGCTTCATCAAATTCGTTATGTGTGCAGCCATGGACCTCTAAATACAATACGAGTTTGCTGAGTATGAACCCAACTTTGATGAAAGGCTCTTTCATTAATAACAATGACATGCTTGAAGAGAGAGGGTTGAAGTATAAAGATCCTTTATCTTACTTTGATTTCACATCTGTGAGAGATCCTTGTCAAGTTTGTCAGGAAAAGTTGGCTTCCACTTCTGGACGTGAGTGCGGATTCGGAAATTCAATACCAACTGAGACTACAGCTGATGCTGCAATCATTACAAGTGATTACTATTGTAAAGACTGCATTAACAAGGACAAAGAGGAAAGGATGAAAAGATCCCTGGTTTATCTCTCATCACATTCAGTGATGGATAGGGGGAAAGATGCCTTATGTGCTGACCTTACTGGTGGAAGTGACTGGGAAACTATACTTGCTTGTTTTGGCACCAACACTAATGTTACTGAAAAAGGTTACAGGACAAGTTCATCGGCTGTCTTTGATATGCCGCTGGATTATGTTATTGAAAAATGCCTCTGGGAGGAGATTTTGCTTCAGTATCCTCATGTTTATGCATCATACATTTTTTTTCTAACCAATGTCTCTCCTTATGCTGCCAAAATGATTTATTGCTTTATAATTGTGTCCCCTTTTTGCTAATTTTAGGAGCTGCTGCTTCAGACATGCATAGAGTCAAATGTGCTTAAATGTTAGCGATGCTAGATTAATAACCTTATGTGGCATTGAAGTTTATAGAATGTTGCTATTATATGTTTGTGCTGTCAGGAGATCATTAACTCCATAACTCAACATAATAATAAGTAGAAAAATTGATTTTATTGGCTAGGTGCTCCCACTTATTCTCACAGATGAAATATGACTCCTAAACTTTAATTTTTAACAGTCCTCGTTCCATATGGGCTACTGTATGCTATAAATTGAGATTTGATTATAATCACTTAATGGTGCATATTTCAGCTTCTTACACTAGGTGCATGAAATTGACTATGAATAGTAGTAATGTTTGCTCAAACATTCTAACATGTTGGGTTGCGATTCCAAAATTAGAAAATTATATACATATCTAGTGGTGTATACTCTATTTACCACTAGAAGTGACTGTTTCCATTTTTATTAATAGTAAATGAAAGAAATTCAACGAGTAATTTACTCTTATGGAGTAGATTAACCACATAGGGAGTCAGATTTGTAAACTGATTCTGTGCATAACTGTTATTTGTATTCATGAAATCCAAGCAACTGAACAAGTGTCAAGTACCTTGTAGTTTGCATTGATTGCATTCATAACTGGAGCTGGTAGCAGGTTACATATTAGCCTTTTGAAATGAAGAGGGAAAGTTATGCTAATGATATCAAAAATATCTCCCCAGGTCTCAAAAGTGCTTCTTCATTATTCTCTTATACAGAAAGTTTGAATCTTTTTGCATAGAATGGTTAGTACATTATATGTTCTGATATATGAAGCATATATATTTCAGCATAATGGCCCTTTTAGAGTTTCAAGATTGATGATTTAGATAGCAGTAACTTAATATGGCCCCTGTACTCGAATATCAAGCCATAGGAGGCATTTTGATGTGGTAAAGTACTTTGCGTGAAGGTTTTCAGAGATTGCCCCTTTTTCCTTCCACGTTTTATCTACAATATTTGTTTAGTTGTTCCTCATTCACAACTGGTTTCTCCTTTTTCCTGTTAAGTATCCACTATAGAGTTGCTATATACAGGCTCTCAAGTTTTTGTGCTTTGCTGAATCATACTTGCCAAACACTAAAAAGGAAGAAAAAAAGAGGGAAGAGGGAGCTTGGATGTTTTGTGGGAATATCTTCTTTTAACGTGCTAGAATTTGAATGAACTCAATTCATGGATTATAGAGCACAACATAGACCATAAGGCTGCAAATTTTTTGCAATACATAAAGAATCGTAGTCCACATGCAATGGATGTACATTACAGAATGATTTGTTTTTCACTTGTTTAAAACTTTGAGAAGACCCTCTCACTTCTACCACAAAAGGATGAATACAAAGAAATGACCCATATAAAGAAGAAAAAGGTAAAGGACATCAACTTAGGAATGGGACTACTCCAATGTGCAGATTTGAGTGTTGTTTAAATTAATTGAACATGTCTGGATAGAATTTTCACAGAATTTATTCTGATCCGTCTTCAGTTCTTTGGAGGATTAAACAATCTTGGGGTAGGAAACTAAAGAAAGGAAGTAGATGTATCATTAAGGTCAACCTATTTTTCTATATCATTTATCACATCTTTCTTGTTACCCTGTCAATTTTAAATTCTGCCATCATTTTCAATTCCCGCAAGCATGGTGTTTCCGAGTCAGCTTGTTGTACCTGGTCTCTTCCTTTACATTACTAGGTATAAGTATGTAAGCAGGCTAACACTCAAGTTGCTTGAAGAAGGATTTGATTTGCAAGAGCATCTGTTAGCACTGCGGCGATATCACTTTATGGAACTAGCAGACTGGGCAGATTTGTTTATCATGTCTCTGTGGCATCATGTATATCCTTTTTATTGTACATTTAACATTCTGCTTATATCCTTTTTATTGTACATTTAACATTCTGCTTTATTATTTTCCCTTTCTAATTCCTTCTCTTTTACAAACCAGAAGTGGCATGTCATGGAAGTTGATAAAAGAATTCTAGAAATCCAGGGGATACTCGAGTTGTCAGTTCAGAGGTCTTCATGTGAAGGAGACTTTAACAAGGACCGTTTATATGTTTATATCAAAGGAGATTGTGTGATGCCACTTTCAGCTTCTGCCAAAGGTAAATGCCCTACATCCTGTATCAGTCATACTAGCATAGTTTCAGTTTTTTGCTTTTGCAAATCGTTATAAGTTTCTCCATATTTCCTTGGTCATGGCTAACTTATATAGTGTTTTAATTATTTCTGTTTTGTGCAGGAATACGGTCATTTGATTTTTTAGGTTTGGGGTACAGAGTGGATTGGCCTGTTAGTATCATTTTGACGCCAGATGCATTGAAGATTTATTCCAACATTTTCAATTTTCTGATACAAGTCAAGCTTGCTGTTTTCTCTTTAAGTGATGCATGGTGCTCATTAAAGGTATGGGTTTCATAAATGACCTTGTTCTGCATGCCTTGAAGTATACACTTAATGCTTCTTTTACTGTATCAATTGAAAACTTTGTTGTGTTACACCAAGTACCATTGCTCCACTTATTGAATACATTTGAATAGGCATAATTTCTGCTACTTTCTGTAAATTGAAGTTAGCCAAAGAGTGCACCTATCTATTTCAATTGGTTCATAATGTATATATCTGCTTGACTCGTTCTCGGCCAAGCTAAAGATCTTTAGATAGATTTCTTCTCTAACCATAACAAGCCTAGCAAACTGCTTTTGCTCGGTCATGAAAATAAATTCTTCTTTTCTCGTCTGATTTTTATTTCAAAACAGTGTTTCTGGTGAATCTCAAATAGTTAGATTGGAATTGTTTACTACTCTTTGAAGAACAAGTAAGAATGTGGAAATGTACTGTGTATCCTCTAAGAAATTTCTGTGCGACCCTATCATAATCATTATAATGTCTCTATATATATAAAGCATCAGCCTGATGTTAAAAAAAGTTGTCACTTTATGTTTTGCCTGTGTTTTACCCTCCATTCAATGAATCGCTAAGAAACTACCATGACCCATGGCTGCTCACAATTATATTTATTAAAAAAAAAAAAAAGAAAAACATCCATAGTCATATTTTCAAAATCATTACTACCAATAACTTCCATACATTTTTAAAATATTCATCAAATTTTCTTTAAATATGCATGCACATAGGGTGCGCCTTTAATACTAGTAGAAAATAAATACTCTACGTGTTGCATTATCGGTTATATAATGATCGCAAGTACGCTGGATGTCAATATAATTTGGTCAGACTTGATGGTCCACAATTAGTTGTCAATAATTCTGTCAGAATTTGGTCAGGCATGCAAATAGGGATGTGACTGCTAGTTTGGCATTATGGCCTGCAAAGTGATCAGTTCAGCAATTTAGGCCTAACGTTGCCAAAGTTGTGGAATATTTTAGCATTCAGGACAAAATTAGGAATGTGACATGCTATCCTTGATGGAATGCTGAACAGTAGAGTTCGGCTTCTCTCGAGCACTTAGGGAACAGAGTTTGATCACCCAGAATATGGAAATGTTTCTTTGCTACCATTTCGAATGAATATGAATAACCTTGTGCGTTAGTAAAGCTCTGTACATATGAAGTAGATAAATTAATTTTCTGATTGCTGGGATTTGTGTGCTATCATTTACTGATAGAATAAATGAAAACCACAGACTCTCTATGTGTAATTTAGTTTCAACTTTAGAATGCCAAGAGTAGCACTCGAAGTAGCAATGGTAAAAAATTTTCTGATTGTGCAACTCCAATTTGCTAACGCACTTATGGATTTCTGGTAACATGCTTGAGGTACACACTTGAAGCAATGGATGGAAAATTGAGCAGGGGCACCTTTCTTGTCTTTGGTTAAGCCACAAATGGATTTTTTTAGGTTTTCTTAAATGTGAACCAGTTTCTCTACTGCCAAGTGGTTATTTCTTGCCCTACTTTAACAGTTGGTTCCAGATTTGGATCACAAGACAGCTCTGCCAAAGGGAATATGCAAAATACCACTTATCTCCAATTCGGAAACCCAAAAAAAAAGGGTTTTGGAAAACCTTTTGGCATTTGTGTCAAAGTTAGCAGGAGGCGGAACACATGTAATGTTACTTGAATTTTGGGTGACTCTAAGAGACTGCCAACAAAATGTCTGAAGCAACTGACAATCTGCATTACTGACTGTTTGGATGCATTGATGTGATCCTGGTTTGATAGATTTCATTGGATACTTGCGATTTTTGCAGCAATTTTTGAACATTGAAAACTGTAAATGACATTAATAAAAGTACTTTTATGTCCATTGACAGATGTCACTGCAATCTAATGCTAGAGGTATTGATCATATGATCCTTAATGTTGTTATGAAATTGATTTGCAGGACATAGTAAAGTTGACTAGGTGGAGTGAACCTTCTGATCGGCTTAAGCCTACTCTTCAACATATTTCTGCTTTGACTGAAACCAGGTAAATTCAACAGCTTTTAATTTGAATTTTGTATCTGCTTTAACATCTTTCAGAATAAGAAAATTTGTGGTATTGGAAAAACAAATTATCTGCATTATCAAAAGAGATACTCAAAAGAAGAAATAAGTGGGGGCAACTTCTATCCTAATCAATCTGTGGAAAAGATTCTGAGATTGAGCTTCATGCTTTTCCCTATCCTTGTTTACACTGATTGGATTGCTGTATGGTTGGCTTTCTAAATTTGTAGTTTTGAAAATTAAGCTGACAATAATGACTTCAGTTGGTGGCTTTTAGTTTTCTAGAGTCTTGTGATTATGAGGCTTCACAATTTGGATTTGGGACTGATGTTTTGGTGTAACCTGTAATTGACAGATTTCTCCAGCATAAAGTTTGCTTGCAAGATTCAATTTTGCTTTGTATCAAGCTGTAATTTTGTTTTCAAACGAGTATCATTCAATGAGGAAGACTGTTCTAAAGCAAGATTAGGCTTTTCTAGGCTAGAATTGTGAAGAGAATTTGATGTGATGCTATGTGTCTCTTTCTTTGGCATGGATGCTTCTTTAAGAAGTTCTGTTGTACTACAAAACAGATTCAGATGAAAGGGTTTTGCCTTACCCAATTGACTGGCCTCTTATTTGCACTCCTTTTCTTTTTGGTACCTTGAGTGTTTCTGTGGTTAAATAAGATGATGGAAGGCTTCTGCTTCTCCTGTGGTCAAATTGGGGAGGTATCTTGATCATTCTTCTTCTCAGAGACCGGAAAATATGAGGCCTGTTTGTTGGGGCTATTCTGTTTAATTAGACTCTGGAGTGCATAGTTACAAAGTTAGATAGTCATTGATACATTTTGCATTGATTCAGAAGAGTTAACATCTCTATTTTCTGCAGCCTGTCCAATTTATTGTTGATTGAGTTCAACGTGTGGAACAAAGAGGGCATTAATAAACAAATTAATCTGGTGACTTATCACATATAATTGTTTATTTTAACCAAAGATTGAAAAAGGAGAAACAAAATTCTCAATCATGTTCTAGTGTCTACAAGAAATATGTTCATAATGAAATTTGAACTTATAATGTGGTCATTTACTGTTATTTGCCATGCCTACTTATGTATATATTCTATTTCATTTCAGATATCAAGTTTTTCATTTCATAACCACACTGCAGCAATATGTTCAATCAAAATTATCCCATGTATCTTGGCGCAAGTTTTCAGACTCTCTTAAGCACAAGGTTTGTCTTAAGTTATTGTCCCTAAGTCTGAAATACACACATGCGCGTGTGCGCATGGATGTATGTATCTATTATGTTTTCAGTCATTAGATCTCCCTCTCACTGTCCATCTCTGTGTGTGACTGCAGTTACCTATGCATGCATACATTTTTAGTTTTCTCAGTGTATCAGAATCTAGTTATATACGTTTATAAAGTCATATGCTGTATTCATATACTTAAATGATTTACATGAAGTCTCTTCTATCTTTTCTGGAATGGCGTATAATAACAACTGAATTCTTCTGCATAATATGGACTTCTAGAAGGAATGGTACTCCAATATTTAGCTCCGCTTTCTTCTTTTTCTTGATGATTTTAATTTATTCCATCTTTGTTCTAACAGACATTTTTCATATATCTTATGAAATGTTATTAATTAATAGTAGATTATTCTTACAATGAATTGGCTCAACAATGTGTCATGGGCAGGGCTTTTTTTCCGTCTTGGTACTTTAGAACAGTTTCAATTAAATGCTGGAATTTCTGCTAAGAATTTTGGAGACACTAGTTGTTGGAAATGGCAATCAATGCCAACCTCCGTGTAAACTGAATGTGCTGGTTGAGTTCTTTATTGTGTGAGTGGATACCAACATAACGTGACGACAGCTATGAATTGGGTAAAAAGTTCAGTCTGGGCATGTATACAGTGCTATTTTACATGACATTAATGTGGCATGAGGTTGCTCAGAATGTTTAAGTCTTGAAGGGGGATTGGTTTTGTGCTTTGACCAAGGGTCTTTGGTCATGCATTTTTGTGGGTTTGACCAGCTTAGTCACCAGGAGCATAGGTGCAAATTATGATGAGCAACAATCAGTGACATGTGCAAGGTCTCAGTGGCTCAAGACTGGAGGAAATGGATTAGGCAGTTCATTCCATAGTGCCATTGCGGTTGTAAATATTATCTCAGATGTAATCCTCATAATTATTGGCAGGAAAATGAAATATAAGGCTGGTGGCTGTGTCCATGCTTCTTGCTGTATGTTGCCTTTTAAATCCTGTCTTGTTTGGTTTCTTGCTTTTGCTAAGTGCTGAAAAGCTAAGGCTCTGCATGTGTTTTAACCGTGTAGTTCATGATGAATCAGGTAGTCAATAGAGAATGTTGTTTGGGACATGTTGTAACAACTCTCATGTGTTTGACATCTTATGATAAACATTGACAAAGAAATATCATTAGCATAATAAGCCTCTCAAGAAAAAGGTCACTGAATGGAAGTTAGTCAATCTATTTTACCCCTTGTGTTTTCTTGGTTAATTTCAGATTTTTCTTTTTCTTTCTTTTCTTTTCTTTTGAGGTAAAATGGACTTTAAACTTTTAGAAAACAGTATGGAGCAATTGATTTCCACCGTATGTCTCTTTTCCTTTCCAACTCATAGAAAAGGTATATTTTATCTGACTGGTACCTGATACAAGTAGAAGCTTGTCATTTATCTGGTAAGATGTCCCTTCTTGTATATGAGCAACTTGATGGGGGCACAGCATGATGATATTCTGATAGTGGAAAACCTCTATTTTCTTTTTTGCACAAATTGTGCTGTCTGATTCTTATAGCAGCATGCTTTGACGTCAGTCTTCTTCTTGAATCATGGATGACTTTTATTTGGTCCATCTGTTGTCTATCTTATAGGATGCTTTGTTCAAACAGGTCAAAGATATTATCGACCTTGAGGCAGTGCATATGGAATATCTCACTGAATCACTGCATATGTAAGTTCACACAATCACACACTCCAAACACACATGCACCATTTATTGAATGTGCATGAAAGTATGTTTCTGTCTTGTCTTGTATTGCTAAAGCAGTAAAGCTTTGTTTACGGATGACATATAAAGCTTCTGGCAATAGTTCTTGCTTGTTCTTAGATGCTTAAACTCAAGTTAATTTTCTAGTTCTATTACATGCAGTTGTTTTGAGATAATGTCCTATGCCTCTTAACTTATGTTCTTAACTTTATTTAATCTTAGAAAAGATTACTTTGACAAGCTGCCTAGAGGTGCTATTGCAAAAGAATTTTTTGCTTGGTAAAATTTAAACAGAAAAATGCCCTTTAGTGGTTCAAATAATGTTTACAGAATCAGTTTTATCTGAGGAACTTTGAAAAACAGAGATATACAGGACACCACCCTTCTTTTTGTGCATAAGATGTTAGATTATAGTACATGGTTGGTTAATCAAGTGAGCTTGCTTTGACTGGTAGTTTTCATTCAATGAGTTTCCTGCTTTGAAGTTATTGCCTACTAGACGTGCAAAAGTGTATGTAGCACATCCTTACAATAAACAAGAATTAATACAAATAATGCTGTGTGCTTCCTCGGCAGACTCCATACTTCACCTCCTCGTACCCCCTCTGCTGTGTGCTCTCCCTCTCCCACTGCCCTTCTTTCTCCTCCATTTCCCTGAAGCCTTTTCCAAGTTCCCACTCAACTTTTGCACCCCTTGCCCATCCCTCTTTCGCTAGTGTCCCTCTTCATTATCTTTTGCTCTCTTGCTGGCTAGTGTGGTGGCACTGATAATGGTGATTTATGATGGAGGTGATGTTGATTTGTGAGGATGACTGGTGAGTGTGGTGGCAGTGACTGGGCAAACAAAAAATAAAAACAAAAAAAAAGGGTGGAAAGAATAATCCTGCTGCATAAGGTGCATTGACATCTCCTATTATGTTAGGCGTATTTTCTAGCAACATCTGACTAATAATATGCTTAGTTGATGGCAAATAAGAATTAAAAGTGGGACTTGCAACCTGCCCACGTAAAATGGTTTGCAAATTTCAAGTTATAACCACGTAACATGCACCTTGTTCACTAGAAGTTTCTGGTTAGGAGTTTTTGGACCTTTTGTAGCCCAATCTGCATGCAGTTGGGAGGAGCAGTGGTGTATAAACAGTATATCTATTTTCTTGATGGACAAATTTTGAAATAAAAGTAAATAATGCAATTTGTTACTTATCACTAGGTGCCATTTGTTTTTCTTTTCTATTTTTAAGGGACTCTCGGCTCTGGTGACACTAGTAATTTTGTTGTCAGTCTTTTGTGTTTCCGAAATAACTAATGTCAGCATGCATGAATGACTTTTTAGTGCTGAAAATTCATCAGCTTAGATTTTTTGCAACTTGTGTGGAAAAAGTTGGCAGTAATTAATCTTAAGTTTTGCATAAAACGGCCTTCTGGATTCATTGCAATGATTTTGCAGATGTTTCTTATCTGATGAATTACGGTCAATTGCTAAAATCATCCAAAGCATTCTACAATGTGCTGTTGACTTTCAATCTTGTCTGAGTCAGTGCACTTTGGAGGTTGGGCCCAGCGGAAAGGACCCAGAGCTTCGTCAAATTGACATTGTACAGGTGAATTTTCTTATTTTCATCCTTGTTCTGCCAAAGATAGTGATAATAATCTATGTTCTTTCATTTAAGGACTAGAGCCTAGAGTATCAATGGAACTTGAACATTTTAGGACTTTAGATTATTAAATGGAACTGTCATATCATCTGGATATGAAACCAATTCGAGATTGTTACTTGTTTTTGGTGGTGAACTATAGATGAGAATCTGGTTATGTACTTGCAGGTGCTGAATATTAAGAAAACATTTGCAAAGAACATCAACGATTTGTTTTTGTGTTACCGCAAGTCACCAAAACATGGAGAATTTGGCCTTTCACGCTTCTGGGACTATCTCAACTATAATGATTACTACACGGAGGGTAGGGGTAGACAACTAGAGCATGGTGTTCTTTACGTTTAACACACTTGGATGCAGTTCTGAGCGACTAGTACCACAAAATGTCCGCTTTGACAGTTGCTCAGCTGTTGGCTAAGATAAGGAGAATAGGACAACCACTTTGCATTAGGAGCTTGCTTGGTAGTTGGTTGAAGAGTTTGCTAACAGGCTTGGTGAGATCAGTTTGCGAAGTTCCACTCGTTTAGTTATTAAGAGATTCGATCCATCGGAGGTGGGTAGTAAATGTCTACAGAGATGGGCGAGTACATATTACTAGGAAGATGTTATACTGTATTCTTTACAAAATAGGGATGAACTTAGATGCAAACTTGGAGCTTCAGAAATCAATTTTTTTTGCTTTAGTTTAAAATTGGATATGGTTGGGTTTGACATATTGTAACTTTGTTGTATTAGTGTGGACGAGCAGGTCTTCCATGAGACTTAACAAAATGTCTTTGTTTTTCCTACTCACAATACTTGGAAAGCAGAAGGTGTAAGCTGCATGAGTGTTTGTATGGAATGTATCGCCTGCTAACTTACCACTTCTTTGCTTCCGTTCTAGATTTTCTTCTCATGTCTTGTTTTGCCAGACTTGTACATCAAGAACTAGCATGGCATGCTTTGTTCCCTTGCATTTATGCTAATGCCTGCATCCTGTTTAGGTATAGGGCTGTGGACGTATTTAAAGAATTTGACTGTAGACTTCACTAGGGTTTTGGGTTAGTAGGGTTAAAAGTAACTTTCAGATGAAATACACATCAGGATTGGGGATGAGAGTCACTGTTACCAGATGCTTAATCTCAGATACAAATAGATTTTAAACATTTAGATTATAACATTTTCTGCAATATAATATATGTACAGTGAAATTACAGTAATATGTTGCATTCATAATAAACCAGAAGTAGAGTTTCTCTACTTTAGCCATTTTCAATTTTAATCCATCCTATAGTTCTAAATTGGATTCAATACCAATCTGTAGTAACTGTTTTTGCTTTTCTTCTTTGAATATAGCACTTTTTCCTAATTATTCCTTGAACAAATGGCTAGAAAACATTCTGACATGCATTATGCTGGAAGAAATTCGCATCTCTGGTGGAGGTGCTTTAATGTAATTGTTTGGAGTTGGATCCCTCACATGAAAAAGAAGCAAGAAAACAACAAAGATTGTCTTCTTCTGCCGATGGATTTGTTTGGATAGGTTATTATTTGCATAATTGTATTTACTTATATCATAAAAGTTTTTTTTGCTTCTAAAAAAAAATAAACACGTTTTTCAATCATTTTTTTATCTCACTTATATCACATAAAAAAATGTTATAATATTTTTTCGAAAAAACTATCACAAATAATTTTCTATTCAAATATATTTCTTGCTTTTTCCTTGACGGACATGTCACGTGCATAATATAATATTTGCAAAGTTTTCTTGGTGAAAAATGTCATTATACGTTTTTTCATAATATTATTTTCTTGTCTTGATTAGATCAATAACTTTTCGAGTGATCTCAATGCTTTACTTTTCTTAGTCTTGATATTTTTTTTCGAAATGTTAAGATAATTTCATTAATAGGAAAAACTTTAAAGCACGAGTAAATGTTCAAAGAACTGTACAAAATGTGTTCAACAACATTAAGAAATAACGCCTTCCACATCCAAAAGAATGCCTAAAACATAGGAGCCAATTTTTCCACTAATACTATCTTCATTAACTAAGTAAAAAGGGGCACAGTCGGAACAACGTTGTTAAGCTTAGGATGTCCTCAATTACAGTTGCCATTCTGCTATCAAGAGGTCTTCGGTATTTAAGCTGTCTCAGAAGTTCTTTGTTGCGAACTCCACTGTTTTTCCACTGCGTTGCACAAAACTAGTTTGATTGCCACAGCTTCATCAATATTTTTATTTCCTGAGCTACTCTCCTTTATTGCCCAAAAGGCATACTTGTGTGGGCAGCATCGTGGCTGTAACTCCAACTCCGGGTAGTGCTCGCCTTTGTTGACTTCTTGTTGCCACTCTGAGTCTTTTATATCATGTGACCAAAATGGACTCAGATGATGTAGACTCTTCCACTTTACACTCATCAATGATTTTGCTTCTTCATCTCATTGATTTGAACCTTATCACCTTTTCCTTCAAAAAAAAAAAAATTGTCACCTTTAAGCAACACTAGATCTTGGTAATATTTCGGTATTCAATATCCAAGAAAAGTTTGTGCAAGTGAAAGTAGAAAAGATGGGACAAATAGCAAGCCAACAACACTTACTTGGATTTAAGTTATTTTAGGGAAAAAAAAAACTTACTTGGACTTAGGGTGTCTTTTACGTTTTCATGTAGGATAAACACTCCACTCAAACATTTCAAGAGAAAGATTTTTTTTTAAACAAAAAAAGTTAAGGAGATTTTGCTGCAAATTGTTGTTGATACTTTGAAAAAATCATTCAAAACGTCCCTTATATTTCGTCAAATGAATTTTTTTATCCTTCACTTTTAAAATATTAATTTTATATCGCTTATAAGTTCAAGTTAGCAAAATTTAGTCTCAATCTAAGTTTTTGACTAATTTTTTAGCTTGAAATCACTTCGTCACCTATATGTAGTCATTTTTTATGGATAAAAAAGTTAGATTCCACTTTTTTAGTGATAAAAATAATATAAATTGGGTCAAATCCCACTTTTTTAGAGAAAAATAAATATGGTTTGGATTAGATTCTGTTTTTTACGGATAAAAATGGATATGAATTGGGTCATTTATTTAATTATAAATGGAATCTAAACTTTTTTGCCCCTAAAAAAAGATTATGTGTGATTCCTGTGATGAATTTGAGGTAAAAAGTAATTAAAAATTTATGTTGGATTCAATTTTTACTGACTAAGGCCTTGTTTGGATTGTATTTTTTTGAATTTTTTGTAGAAAAAATATCGTAGCGATTTGATATTTGTGAAGTAAAAAGATGATTGAAAAATGTGTTCACGGTTCACGGAAGACGTAACAAATTTTTTTTGAAAAATAACAATCCAAACACACCCTTAATTTTATAAGAAATGTAAAATTATTATTTTAAAAGTGAATAATAAAAAAATTTTATAAGAAATGTAAAATTATTATTTTAAAAGTGAATAATAAAAAAATTTATTTGGTGAAATGTCGTGAGGTTGTTTAGAACATCTAACCTAATACTGTTGACTTTTCTCAGGTATTCCCTCCCTGATACGGTACACGTGCCGTGCTCATGTGTATTGACAGACCGACGAGTGAGATGTTTATGTCTGACTCCCACTTTTTAAATTACTAGTTTTTTTGGCCTCGCGCGCTGCGCGAGGTTGCCCCCAGTTTGTGTTAATCAAAATTAAATGATGGCGAGTAATTTAGTATAAAACACTTGCATACTTAATAATTATGATGTGAGAGAATCCTTTTCCTGGTTTATTAAGTCATACTCAATACACCAGGGTGGCTGATATATGAATTGATATCACCTGTTGTCCTCGTCATGCTAGATTCGCATATGTTAAATGCACTTATAGCCATAATACGTACACCTTGATATCTACCACAGTCATGCTTAGCACTCGGACTGGCACGTTGCTCACGTCTCTTTCTAATCCTTTCTTCATACGATTCTTCTAAGCTTGCATATTTTCATCGGCGACTCATTTAGAAAAGCTCAACTATACATATGTAAAAAGGTCTGAATAAGAATGCATAACCAACTAAATTATTAGCACAAACACAATTAATAAATAAATAATAACGTTTGTACCTCCAATATGCTATCAAGAATTAATAACATATTCATTAACATCCTTCAGTGAACCATTGCGCTGATTTGAACGCTCTGACTCATTAGGCCTTTCTTTACAAGGACAAAATCACGAAAAGGCAAAATAAAGCAAAGAGCTCACCTTGCAAAATTAGGAAATGGAAGCTTTCAATTGGAAGAAGAAGTTGGCCCTGAGACAATGGTCCACATAAATGGAGGCAAAAGTTCACGTAAAGAACACAAATCAAAGCATGCACCACATAAATAGAGAATCATCTGAAACTCAAATCACCGGAATAAAACAGGAGATCTTATTACCCTTTGCTAACTTGGAAATCTGAAATCAAAACATCAAATCACCAAACAAAGGTGAGTAAGAAAACAGAACTTAAAAAATAAAAAACAGAATGAAATATGAACACAGAGCAGAAATTAGCTGCTACGGAACATTTATAACCAAGAAGTGACCAGCCCTATTCAATACCATCATCATCCTAATTCCCAAGTCATACATTGGCATGAGGAGATGCATTTTCTAACTATGATTGTATTGCTTTAGACTCTAAAGACAGTAAATGTTCCAACTTGTCCAAGGCTACAAAAATATGTTAATGATGGTAAACTTGACTTAAAACAAATAAGTTCCCTCCAATATGAGTTCTCTCTATCTTGGTTCTAAACGTGGTAAACTTGGTTTAAAACAAATAAGCTGTCTCTATCTGCAATCCTTAGAACACCTAGTATAAGCATGCAACATTTTATCTTAATTAAATTCAGAAAGCTAAATCTGGCTTTAAGGCATTTTACAAATAGGTTTTGGGCACTAATTAGGATGGAGAAAAATACTACAAAGAGTAAACAGAGCAGAAATTAGCTGTTATGGAACATTTATAACCAAGAGGTGACAATCGCAACTGTATTTGATTGAATTCAACTTTTCATCCATTCACAATATCCATCATTTTCCATGGTTAATGATTCTAGAGAATGAAATGTCTGAAATGAGAATGAGTTCTTCAATCGTTTAAGTTGCTCCTGAGATGAGAGTGTGTTCTGTGTTTGTTTCATGGATACCCAATTAATTGGAGAACAAGATCAGAAAACCCAAAAAATGAAGAAACTTCACCGTGCTTTTCCGATGAAGAAATTTTGCCACCACAATAGTGGTGGCGAACTCTGCTCGGCAACAATAGCTCATCCCTATTCCTCGAACAAGACCCTGCCTCTCATTTTTTTCTCTTTTTTTTTTTTGTTAATTTGGTTTGAAGAGACAAAATATGCAAGGGAAAAAGAAATCATGCAAAAGTGGGGAAATCCAATTGTTTTAAATTCAAGAGTTAGCTACTTGCGTGAAATTTCATAAGTGACTTGGGACAAAAACTGACTTCCTTTCCTGGAAAAAAAAGAGAACCAAAAATTATACATTTAACCCATCAATCATGCTGAACGCTCTTCTGAAGTGGCCTGAATTTAACATCAAAGAATCTTTGGAACTAATTTCACTACCATGGCATATTTCAACAGTCTAAGCTTGCTCAGACTCAAAAAAAAAAAAAGTATAGCTAATTGTCAAAAAAAAAAAACACATCATCTTTTCTTAGCTTTACATTGCATAAATTCAGGGCTAACAAGTTCATATTGTTAGACCACCATTCATTTATTGAAGTTAGGAATGACACCTAGACCAACTGTAATAACCTCTCAATATGTTTAGAAAATCACCTATATTTTTCTTGTTACTTGGTTTTGGATAGAAAAGTTAGTTGTAATGCCTCTGGAATACAAATACCTTAATGTAATTAGTTTATAATAGTTTGTCTCTTGACAACCTAATTAAACTCATTCAAAAAAAATTGAACTTGCAAATTTGATGTTCAACACCTTTTAATTTGATTAGTTTCCTGCGTAATTTCTAATGTTTTAAATCTCAAATATAGAAAATGAATTGGATATATTCATAGGCTAGATTACAAACTACATTAGCTAGACCCACAAAGTAAAATAGGAAAAAGATAAAACACATATACACACACACAAACACAAAGTGAAACAGAAAGTATGAAATGCCTGGCCATGTCTTACACAAGGAAAATTAAAGAAAGAAAAAGAGAAAAATAGCATCCAATTGGCCTTCCATATATTCCTTTCTGTTCTATAGCTTTTCTGGTTCTTTTTGGAAACTTATTAGTTTATAATGGATTAAACTATACAGATATTATAATAAGAGAAGGTTATAGGAACTGCAAAACCTGTTAGGTGTTGTTTACGAGAAGAAAAATCAATTGCTCCAATACATTATAAATGAGTTGTTAAAAAAATGACAAATTAATGCTCCACCAGTTTTGATATCAAAGAAGTTGTTGCTCAATATAAAAATCTACATCTGGCTACGTCAATTTTGCAATAGTTTGCCAACTTGTTACAAAAGATTTGAAAGGTATTTTATCTTCAACAGAATCTAAAACCAAATGAATATTTCGAAGTGGTTAAACAAAATGCTCATGGGTTTGGTTGCCAATTCATGTACTAATCACAAATCAAGAACTACTTGGTTTCTATCCAAGTGGACATTTTCATTGGCTTGGGTATTAAGCATCGAAAGTCTCTTACTTATTTTCTTTATTCATAACCGTTGACAATGACACCAGTTTTTTGGCTCTGCAATATTCAAATTTACGTGAACCATATAATGTACTATGTAAACACAGGAAGGGAACCATAATATCATAACAAATTACAAAAAACAAAAGAACAAGCAAATACCATATCACAATCGAAACATGCATTGATGAAATTACATTAAACCAATCCAAAACATCATACAATTTTCTGAAACAGAGAAAAACTAACACACAATGATTGTAGATGTTAAATGAGGACATATAGCGAATATATGGTGTGCACGTCAAATAAGTTTGAATGACCTGTCTAAAATACAGCCCTTAATCATAAAACAAAAGACATCAGCACAACAAACAAATCACATCAATGCGACCTTCAATTATGATCAGCAAATTGATAAACTCAAAACCGATAAGCTAATAGAAGTAGAGTGAAAAGTTCACCTTTCAAAACCATCGAAAGTTCACAATGCTCTTTTGGTGAAGAAATTCAACGACAATGGCGATGGCAGTGGCTGTGGTGGATTCCGGTCAGCAGGCAATGACTCCTCCGTGCTCCTCGGACTCCCTTTTTTGTGGCTTTGCTATTACTTTCCCCTTCTTCTCTATTTCTTGTTTGCTTGTAATGGGATGGAGTTAGAAAACTTGTATGCGTTTTTAGTGATGTGCATCAATGATTCTTGGAGATGAAATCTTTGAGATAACAGTAGTGGCGTCTTCATAATTTTAGCACTTAAAAAACAATAACCTGCTGCATTAGTTAACCCAAAGGTCCCAAACTGAAAGAAAACATGCGTAAAAAATGAATGGTAATGAGGTTTTCACTAACCGCTTCCCACCCCTCCCAAGAGTAGTACCATAACTTTTGATTCACAGAACCATAAACAAAACTTACTCCAATGCGCAGGCTCCATAAATATTGAAAGAAAAGAAGCCAAAGTACAGCATATAAATTTCCTGCTTGCTTTCGCTTATCCGACGTACTCACATCCAACAACTTAAACTGAAACGGGACCAATCATGTTAATTGCCTATCCTACCCCGCTCTAACAACTGGTCTGGTTTTTTTTTGAATCACAAACTTTATCCTCTAAATAGGAGAGGCCTCTTGTCCGTTACTCCTGTGTTCAGTAGGGCAAGGGAGTAAGACACCAAAAAGGAACAGATGCTCCACCAGCCTTATTCCAATTATTGTTTCATGGCACCATGCTTAACACACCGAATTCAAAATCTGGCTAAAAGCAACAAAACTGTCGAGGTTGGCACTCCAAACTCCGCCGATCATAGGAAAATCGAAGATCTAGTTTTGCACAGACTAAGAAACAAATGAGACACAGTAATGGAGATTGCAAAGCCTTCGCGCAGCGGTTCTTGCACTCTTTCCAGAACACTTAGGTTCAACTATGAAGAAAGACGTGGTGTAGGAGACAATTCAGTAGGAAGAGACGAAGGAAAAAAAAGCAACTGGCAAAGAAAGCTAAGAAAAGAATGAGAGGGCAGTGGAAACTGCCAAGCTTTCTAGCAACGGTTCTTGTACCGTATCATAATCCACCGCTAAGCGTGTCCCTATGCGAGGACAACACGCGGGGTACGAGCAGAATGGAACGGATGGAAACAAAGCCACCATGCGGACACCAGCGAAGCGAAGGCCATGCAGACAGTTGATAAAAGTGAACTCACCGCCCACAACAACTCCACGTGGATAGCAACAAATTTCCAGCAATTTCTAGCAAAGGCACTACCACTGAACCCACCGCCCACAACAACTCCACATGGATAGCAACAAATTTTGAGCAATTTCCAGCAAAGCCACTACAACTGAATGGCACAAGACCAAACCGCCCCTCAAGTTCACACAAATCGCGCTATAACCGGCCCATTTTCACTGTAGCAATCCGAACTCCCACCTTTAGTATAGTAAAGATGAAGTGACATAGCCTAATGGTTAAAATACTAAAAACTCCCACTTTTTGAAGTTTTCTTTTCGGCAATATATGGAGTTTTTCTACGCCAAAAAAGAGGTTTTTGTCTGACTAAAGTAAAGAGGTATCTTCTTGTCTTTTTCGTTGGTCTTGCCCTTGCACTTTTTTTTTTTTGGTTTCAATTGCCTTGTTTACTGGTCTTAGAATTTAGATGTTCTATAGAATTTGGAGAAGAGAGGAAATATTAAATTCTCTTTTTCTTGGTTCATCAGCATGAATAAGAATAGAAGTTGAATGGTTAAAATACACATCTTGGCTAGTAAATAATCAGTCAGACAATAGGCACTGTATACTGCTAAAATATACCATACTATATAATCCCAGCAATATTCTCCAAACGGTTGAGAATTCTATGATCAATGTGACTACTATCTCAAAATTTTTTTTTTTGGCCTTGCATGATGTGGAACAAGGCTCTCAAATTAGTTATGCTAGTAAACTTGACAATTATTTTAAATTATTTGTATCATCTCGTGATAAGAAAAAGTTGTTTTCTTGATAGAAGTCTTTGTTTCAAATTTGTCCTTAACCACATTTTTTTTGAGTTCTCTTGTATGGTTTTCTTAAGGATAAAAGAAAGAAGTGAAAGACTTTTTACTTGGAATTTCTAACCTAACCTAAGCTATGGTTTCTCAAAGAAATTTCTTTGAGTGCTGTGTTGTGCTTTTTCATGTGTGGTGAAAATCTAGTTTGTGTACTTTTGTAAAGGGGATAATTTTAGAAATCTCTCCTGAGGTTTCTAATAATTTCACTGAACTTTCTTGAGGTTTGAAAAACTATACATACTTCTCTTGTTATTTAAAATGATAATTTTACCCTTAAATAATTTAATGAAATTCTCTTTTTTAGTATACTTATACTTAAAATGAATTTTAAAATTATTTTTTATTTTTTTTCCTTCTTATTCCTTTTTTTAAATTTTTCGCCAATAAAATTGTAGAACTACCACTATTGCCTCCAGGTTTCTATTATAACCAAATGTCGAGCTAGTAATTTTTTTGATGAGTTAATTTTATATGTAATTTAATGTTTTTGCTGATCTTTGTTTTCTATTTTTTGGTATTAAAATTAACAATAAATCAAAAAGAAATGGCCCAAAAACACTACTAAATTATAATAATCCCACTACTCCAAAAATTTATAAACTCAAAATGAATTATTGCAACATTTTTTTTCTATCTTATAAATCTAAATCAGTAATAAAATACCATAAAAAATATCATATCATAGTAATAAAATTATTATTATAGTTGTTTATCAAGTAGTAGATATGGATATGAAACAGTTGGCACCTTTTCCTTATAATTATACTAAATAATCTTATAATTGTATAGGAAAATAAATTAAAACTCATTCCAAAATGGCATATTTGGATATTTATTTAAAAAATTGTCCAAGTTAACATTATTTTAAGGTTTGGTTACTAAAACTATCAAATTAAGGGAGGTAAGTATAATTTTTTAAACCTTAAGGGAGCTCGATGAAATTATTAAAAACTTCAGGGGCGGTTTTTGAAATTATCCCTTTGTAAAGAGAAGAAAATGATATGAGGTGGAATTTTTGTGTTCAACCATAAATCATGAGCTGAGGGACTCTGAGACTTTAACTTCTGATTACTTTTTAACATTTGCTCAGGACAAATGGCATTGTGGGATTGACGGTTTACTGAGCTTTCTGTTGACATTAATTTTGGTGTTAATAACACTTTTCCCACCGGAACTGTAGGAGTCACACTTTGCTCCATTGAACAAAAAAAAAATATACACCTTACCCCCCCATCCTAATAAATGTTAGGCCTCAAAATATGTGAAAATTTTCCTTCCAACTTTGCTTTAATATTATTCACACTTTGTCCCCTTCAACCAAAAATATGTAGACTTTGTTTTAATAATTAGCAACTCATATATTATATATTGAATTAATAAGAAAGTTATTATATAATTATAATACTTAAAATTGATATACTTTACACCAAAATATTATTAATAAATAAATAAATATATTATTAAATGTGCTATTATGAAGAACTATATATATATATATATATATATATGATATTTGATTGTATGATACTTTTCATCAATAATGTTTTAGCATAAAGTATGTTAGTTTTAAGTATTAAAATTATATTATAACTTTCTTACTAGTTCAATATATTTTATATAGAGTTGCTACTAGTCAAAGCAAAGTGTACTTTTTTTTGGTAGAAGGGAGGATGAAAGTGTGAATAATACTTAGTGCAAAGATAGAAGAAAATTTTTCACATTTTGAGAGCTTAGCATTTAATACGATAGAGGGGGCAAAGTCTATATTTTTTTTGTTCTAGGGAGTGTGACTACTCTTATAGTTCATTGGGCAAAGTGTTATTAACCCTTAATTTTGTCTTGACTTTTATATGGGTCGAGTTAAAAAAAGGTATATATTGTGGGGATAATTTTAGAAACCTCCATTGATGTTTATAATAATTACAGCTGTCTCCCTTGAAATTTGAAAAATTGTAGAAACCTCCCCTAGAAAGTATTGCTTGGTAACCATTGATGATGTAAGCAAAAAGATCCAATGAATATCCAATATTACCCCTCTATTATATGTAAAACAAATTAAATGCTAAAAATTCAATTATCACAATTATCCGTTAGGTGAAAATTTGAAGTTAGTTTTTTGCAGGAAAATTTAAGCCAGGTTTTGAAAGCATTCCTTTTTGGTACTTTCAACATACTTTTTGGTTAAGTAATTTTGAAGATACTTATTTTAACAAATGCCTCCTTGATTGGTTAGTCGACTTTTTGTAAATTGATTAATAATTCTAGTTAGAAAAATTGGGAATGAAGTACAATATACTAGATTAGATGACGTTAGAGTTTTAGGATGAACAATTATAACTGAAAAGAATTATCAATTTTCTCTTTTAAACTCATTTGCACTTAAAATTTGTAAAGTTTGTGAAGGCTATCATGGTCTTTTCATAGAGTTAGCGGAGGTAAGTGTAATGATTCAAACATTAGCAGAGGTGGCTGCAATTGACGGAAACCTCAGGGGAAGTTTCTGAAATTATTCCACTGTAGACAAACAGTGGCTGAGCTGACTGAGCCTGAGCGCCTTACTTGGGAAAATCATACTGTCCTCAAGTTTCGACTGACAAATAGAAGTTCAATCTTGCATTTGTTGATCCACGTTCAAACATAGTGTACGGTACCCCAGTTCATTTTTCAACTGTAGATGTGATTAGTTAAGATAAACGCAATCGCTGACATCAAGCTAAATGGGACTAATCCCCATCATGCTGCAGAAATGTGCATATATTTAGGAAATTTGGTTCCACCTACGACCAAACAAAGTGTCGTATCCACTTGAGCTAGCATGCCTAGAAGCAGAGCCCTGCGCATGCCTGCTTTCTGAGATTACTCCCATATACAATCATCTGAGTCAGTCATTGAGCTTCTATTCCCAATGGAATCAGCTCAGCTAACGCAAATGGAGGTAAATAATACAAAAATCCCACCTACAGAAGCTGGCAATAGAGGCCTTGTGTTTGCAGTGAATGGAGAGAAGTTTGAGGTGGCAATTACTGACCATTCAACTACTTTGCTTCAGTTCTTGCGCTCTCATACTCGTTTTAAAAGTCCCAAGCTTGGCTGTGGTGAAGGTTTCTCACTGAACTGTCTGGATATTATATGTTTATGGAGGGATATATTTTTCTGTTTTTGCATCTTTCATGAACTTTTGAATTCTATTTTTGTCCTTGTATGTGCACTGCTGAGAATTGTTGAACTATTTTAAGATGGATTGGTGTCTTTGTATCTGTTTATCCAATTGCATATTGGGACATGAGCGCATCACTCAAAAGGGGGATCAGTTGAACTTCTTTTGAAGCTTGACTAATGACCACCTTGCTTTGTTTTCTTGTTCTTTCAAATTATCCCCGAGTTTCTTCCTTGGGATTGCTAGATTTATGTTTTTCTTTAATATTTATTTTTGGTCAGCAGGGAAGGTGGGGAGGGGAGGGGAGGAAGGGATGTTATTGTAGGCTTACAGTTAAAGCAATCAGTTCTTGTTCAGAAGTATACGATCTTATAAATAAGTACTTATGAACGTCCAGATTATGTAGAGCTATGTTTTGCCACAAAAAATTGCTCCAATGTTTAAAAGATGGGATTTCAGCCATTCAGTCTCTAACTGTTAAGTCCAATAGATTAGAGTCATTCCCCTTCACTCAAGTCCTCTCTAACGGTATGTTGTGCTTTTTGCCTCCCAACAAAGAATAAAACAAGTCATGATTTTCCCCTATATATACATTTTAAAAAACCTTTCATGCTTTTCCTAATCTAGATTTGAAATTTGAGAGAGTTAACTTTTGACGTATTGAAGTTTCACATGATATTGAATCTTGAAATTTGTTGGACTAGAAGCTGCTTTTACTTTTTCTTTTTCTAAACTCTCCATTTCTAGTTTTCAGGGCACAATTTGGTAAAACAGATCTCCGTTGTAAACTTACATTATTTTTTGGTGCCCCATTTCTGAAGAAAAATAATTCTCTTGTAAATTGAGGTTCAGTGACATAGTTTTCTAACGTCGGACAATTCAGTGTAAGTTTTCACTTTTAAACTAGAGCTTTTTTGTTTGAGCTTCAGTATAGCAGACATTTGTGCTTCTTTCTACTGCATTTTAATCTGAAAATACTCTAATGGAATTGTGCCTTTCCATGTTGCGACTGACTTTATTGCAAGTTTTTTTTGACTCAGTATCAGCTTTACAGCAAAGTATTTACTTTTGAAATATCTTGAAAATATTGCTTCTCCTGTTTGTTGACGAACTTGCCAGCAGGTAAATGATTAAAGTCACTTCCTCATGATCAGGAGCATTCAACAGAATTTTTCTGATCTTTTAGTTGCTTGAGTGAGCTATTTGTTGGAACTAGCTTATGGTGAGTGCGTGAATCACTTACTAAAGTTGTTCATCCAACTAATAGCATTTGCATTCTTTTAATGGCACAGGTGGCTGTGGTGCTTGTGTTGTTGTGCTGTCTAAATACAACCCTGTGCTTGATCGAGTTGAAGATTTTTCTGTGAGTTCGTGTCTAACACTTGTTTGCAGTGTAGACGGCTGCTCAATCACCACAAGTGAAGGACTTGGAAATAGTAAAGATGGTTTCCATCCAATTCATGAAAGGTTTGCTGGATTCCATGCTTCCCAATGTGGATATTGCACTCCTGGAATGTGCATGTCATTTTTTTCAGCACTCGTAAAAGCTGATAAAACAAACAGGCCAGAACCTCCTCCAGGATTTTCAAAGCTGACTGTTTCTGAAGCTGAAAAGGCTATAGCTGGAAATCTCTGTCGCTGCACTGGATATCGACCCATTGCTGACGCCTGCAAAAGTTTTGCTGCTGATGTTGATTTGGAGGATTTGGGAATCAATTCTTTTTGGAGAAAAGGAGAGCCAAAGGAAGTTAAATTAAGGAGATTGCCTTCATATACTCCGGATGTTAGGTTCAATAACTATCCAGAATTTTTGAGAGGTAGGTCAAAGTCAGCAAAGAGCTTGCATTTTCAAAACAATTCTTGGTACAGTCCCACTACTCTTGAGGAGCTTGAAAGCTTGTTGAACTCTAATGCAACTGGGGATGACATGCGGATAGTAGTGGGTAACACTGGGATGGGTTACTATAAGGAATTAGGTAACTACAACAGATACATTGACCTGAGGCACGTACCTGAGCTTTCAATGATAAGAAAAAATCACCAGGGAATTGAAATTGGTGCTGCTGTGACAATCTCCAAAGTTATTGAATTTTTGAAGGAGGAAGGTCAGGTTAATTCTTCCTCTGATGGTAAGCAGGTCTTCAAAAAAATTGCTGACCATATGGAGAAAATTGCTTCAGGGTTCATTAGAAACTCTGCTAGTATTGGTGGAAATTTGGTTATGGCACAAAGGAAAAATTTTCCTTCAGACATAGCCACTGTACTTCTTGCTGTGGGTTCTATTGTTAGTATAACAACTGGTTACAAGCATGAACGTCTTACATTGGAAGAGTTCTTGGCAAGACCACCTATGGACTCTAGAAGTTTGCTGTTCAGTGTGCAGATTCCATTTATGGAGCCAAAAGGGAATGCTACCAGCATTGCATCTGATTCCAATTTGGTGTTTGAGACCTATCGTGCTGCACCAAGACCCCTGGGAAATGCTTTGCCTTATTTGAATGCTGCGTTCCTGGCTGTTGTGTCTCCTCATGTAAAAGGAGTTCTAATAAACAATATCCAATTGGCTTTTGGTGCTTATGGTACTAAACATGCAATAAGACCAAATAAGGTTGAAGATTACCTTTTTGGAAAGATACTAAGTGTTAATGTTCTGTATGAAGCAGTAAAATTAGTTAAAGTTGCTGTAGTGCCTGACTTTGGCACTTCCCATGCTGCTTACAGGACCAGCTTGGCTGCTACTTTCCTATTTCAGTTTCTTTCCCCATTCATCAATGTTGGTGCTGCTATTTCTGGTAGTTTATCCGATGGATTTACTGGCAGTTTGCAAGAGGATTCATCCAGAATCTGTAATGGTAGTTCTATTGGTCAATTGACAAATTCAACATCTTTGTCATCTGCAAAGCAGGAGGTGACCTCGAGTAGAGAGTACTATCCAGTTGGAGAACCAATGTTAAAGTCTGGTGCTACCATCCAAGCTTCAGGTTTGGTTTTCAATTAATTTTCCAGGGCACTTAGTCTATCTTATAATTATCTAGTTTAGCGATCATCGGATTTTTAGAGTACCAATGTGCTGGAAATGTATTATTTTCGTTTTCAAAGATTTCAATGAAATTCACTTTCAGCATATGTCTCCATGATAGCAGAGTTAGTGGACGTGGTAAATGAATGACTTAAACCCTTAACATGTCCTTTCTTCCATGCACAGCATATATCTATGGCTTCCAATCTCGTTATTTGATGCTCAGACCAAAATTTCATTTCAAAAGCCTTTGAAACAAGACCCTTCTTTGGATAGCTAATTGTAATCCATTTAGAAGTATGTGTACTGTGTTCTCATGAAATCTGAACTTTGGCTTCTTTCTTGCTGTTTCTTGAGTTTTAAAGACCTTTGTGCTGATGATATGTTGGTGTCAGGCCAAGTTGTTTCTAAATTGGTTCTTAACTTTCAATCTATCAGTTTTATTCTCTCGGACCTTATATTCTTATTCTTAACTTTCCCTTTTTCCATAATGATCATCATCAGTCTGCACGTTTGAATTTATGGACATTGATTTGCAGGAGAAGCTCAGTATGTTGATGACATTCCATCGCCTCCAAACTGTCTGCACGGATCATTTATATATAGTACAAAACCTTTAGCAAGGGTAAAAGGTGTGGACTTGTTATCAAACAATCAACTTAGTGGAGTTGCTGGTCTCATATCTTATAAAGATATTCCAGAAAGAGGAGAAAATGTAGGATCTGTGACAATGCTCGGTTTTGAACCTTTATTTGCTGATGACCTTACCAGGTGTGCTGGAGAGCCAATTGCATTAGTGGTAATTCTATGCTTTCATAATCCTCTCTGTTAATTGCAGATACTGCTCACATAAAATGCCAATAAGTCTCATCATTTCCTTTTATGTCTGTAATAAACATTTATAGGTAGCAGAAAAACAAAAATCTGCCGATCTTGAGGCGAACTCAGCTCTCGTCAAGTATGACACCGAAAATTTGGATCCACCAATTTTAACTGTTGAAGAAGCTGTTGAGAGGTCAAGTTTTTTTGAGGTCCCTGCTTTTTTGTATCCAAAACAGGTTGGTGATTTCTCCAAAGGAATGGCTGAAGCTGATTATACAATTCTGTCTGCTGAGGTATTAGTAGTTTCTCTCATTACATTTGTTCTGCCACAATTTCCTGAATTTGCTCTTCATATTCTCAGGAATACCATTCCATGTTTAGATGCTGAGAAAACCATGCTTATTTCCAAGTTTATCTGCTGATGTGATATACAGATTAAACTTCGGTCACAATACCATTTTTATATGGAGACACAAACTGCACTTGCAGTTCCGGATGAAGACAATTGCATAGTAGTTCACACTTCAACTCAGTGCCCAGAGTATGCTCACAGGACAATTGCAAAATGTCTTGGCATTCCTGAGCATAATGTCCGTGTAATTACAAGAAGGGTAGGTGGAGGATTTGGGGGCAAGGCAATGAGAGCAATTCCTGTGAGTATTATTAACATACAGATTAAGGTTTCTGTCAATGTTTTCGTACTATGTGAAGACTGAATGCCTTATTTTTCAGTCATTCTTCTGCCATTTCAAAGCGGTCTTGTCTGGTCTGTGTTACGTAATGGGTATTCAGGGACAGCAAATATGATTCTTTCTAAAGGGAGCTTCTGCATGCATTGATCCTATCCTTAAATGCACATGGTTAAGAACACAGAAAAGGTTGACTGTAGTTATAGCTAATCATGTGAAGGGATTGAGAAATTTATTTTAATTTGAATTGACAACCATTTGTTCTGATTGTTGCTTTTCCACAATTAAGTTTTCTCTCTGTCATCAACAACATGACAGAGGTTCCTCTATCTGCTGCTGCAAACTGACGTCTAACAATCTTCGTATAATTTATTCGGAGACTAAATTAGTTCAACTTTCATAAGGTATCCATGTCAAGACTGTAGTGCACTGAGTATATTCATCTATTCAAATGTTGTTTGATTGTGAATTTGGAATTAACATTTACAAGAGGAGCATAATGGCCTCTTTCTTTTCTTTTTTTTCCCCCTCTTTTTTGTTGTTGTTGTTGACAGTCAGTCAGTTGCTTAGTTTACTTTGGAGGACGAACTCCCATCCTGAAATACAATCATATCCTAATAATTTTGCCTCATTCTCTCTCTCTTTCTCTCTCTCCCCCTCTGTCTGTGCATGTGCACTTATGTTTGGTGGATGATGAAGCAAGAGAAGTGGAAATGCAGTGCTAACTTATCAGATTTGAGGAGAGCTTGAAGCCACATCCTGTTTATTTCTTATCTGTCTGATTAAGTACATCTCTCTCTCTCTCTCTCTCTCTCTCTCTCTCTCTATGTGAGTTTATGTGTGGGCAAATCTGTGCTGCATAGAAGCACGCGTACACCATATAAACGCTCAAATATCAGTATTTCATGATTGTTTGTGGGACTTCTTGTTGGAATTCTGGTATCTTGTATCTTCCTAGTCTGACTAGTTTTAGTACGAAAGCTTACAACTGTATCTTTCAGGTTGCTACAGCATGTGCACTTGCAGCACATAAATTACGCCGCCCTGTCAGGACATATCTCAATCGGAAAACTGACATGATAATGATTGGAGGAAGACATCCCATGAAAATCACTTATGATGTCGGATTCAAATCAAATGGAAAGGTCACAGCCTTGCACCTTGACATACTAATTAATGCTGGACTCTCCGCAGATTTTAGTCCCACCATGTCATTAACCATAATTAGTACCCTTAAAAAGTATAATTGGGGTGCTTTGTCATTTGATGTAAAAGTTTGTAAGACAAACCATTCTAGCAAATCTGCAATGAGAGGTCCTGGAGAGGTTCAAGGATCTTATATTGCTGAAGCTATAATAGAAGAAATTGCATCTGTGCTTTTGATGGAGGTAGATTCTGTCAGAAACATAAACCTTCACACATTTGAAAGCCTTAATGTGTTCTATGGGAAGGCTGCAGGTGAAGCAGTAGAGTATACGTTGACTGACATGTGGAATAAATTGGGTGTATCTTCATGCTTTGTCCAAAGGAAAGAAATGATAGAGCAGTTTAATCAGGTCAACAGATGGAGAAAAAGAGGCATTTCACGGGTCCCAATTGTTTATGAAGTGGTGGTAAGACCAACCCCTGGCAAAGTTAGCATACTTTGGGATGGAACTATTGTTGTAGAAGTAGGAGGAATAGAATTAGGCCAGGGGCTCTGGACTAAGGTAAGACAGATAACTGCGTATGCTCTCAGTTCAATTGGATGTAATGGGACTGAAAACCTAGTGGAAAAGGTACGGGTTATACAGTCAGACACTTTAAGTTTAGTACAGGGGGGTCTGACTGCTGGCAGCACGACATCAGAATCGAGCTGTGAAGCTGTCAGATTATGCTGCAACATCTTAGTTGAAAGACTAGCTCTTCTTAAAAGTAAGTTGCAGGAGCAAATGGGTCCTGTTAACTGGGATGTCCTGATTCTCCAGGTATCTTTCCTCACTCTGTCACATGCTTTTCCTGGCCTAACCATTTTATAACTTGAGATGTGCAGCTGATCAAAGCTTCTTTGTTAGTCAAGTTTGGTGTCTTTCCCAATATCCGTTTGCCATTTTGATCTTCTTTATTTGAAGATATATGTTTTGCCTTGTGTTTACCGCAATAACTAGTTCAATCCTACCAATCAAATTCTTCTAACAAAAATTTTCCATTTTGGGATTTAATAATAAGTTCTTTATTTGTCAAGTTATCAGCCAAAAAAAAAATTGGTCTACTTTCTGAAATTATGTGCCGTTTGAGACACCAAGACAGGTTTGACTGTTTGCTTGTCAAAGATTAATACTTCATATTGCAGATAAATCATAGTTAACTCACAAAATCTGTATTGATATGCTATATTTCCTTATGTTTAAAGGTAGTTAAATACGTTCAAAGATAATTTAATCTTCCCCCGTCAGACAATTGAATATAATCCAGTGTCTTAATGGTCTTTGTTACTTGCCATAGAATGAAGGTATTTTCTTTCTGTCCTCATTCCCTTTCTGGCCTCTTCTTTTCCAACCTGCCCATTCTTTGAAATTAAAAATAAAAAGGGATAGAAAAACAACTTTTTTAGCTTCTTTATTCAACCTGCTACACAATAATTGGATGCACTATTGTTTCATAAATGGGTGTAACTTCTTCCTTACATTTCTTGTGTGGGGTTTCGTTTGACTGTAGGCACATTCTCAATCTGTGAACATGGCTGCGAGTTCTTACTTTGTTCCCCAATCCAATTTCATGCATTATTTGAACTATGGCACTGCAGTTAGTGAGGTAAATTTGCTCCTTTCCGCCTTATCTCTATGAGACCATGAGAGGAAGTGTGATGTTACCTTATAATCTTTTCATTGAACTGCTTAAGTGATGCGAATTTCAGTGATGCATTGTTTTGATTGAGTGACATACTACGACATTGGCAAAATTATGAAATAGGCATCTTATGTGGTCTCATTCTCAAAATAAGGGTATGAAATGATGAAGCTGTTTTTATTGCAGGTAGAGGTGAATATACTGACAGGAGAAACTAAAATTTTGCAATCCGATATTATCTATGATTCTGGACAGAGCATGAACCCTGCAGTGGATTTGGGACAGGTTAGTGATTTGTTCCATCATACTTGTCAAATTCTACAGAAAGTATCCATATCTATGTTTAACTTTATAGCAAATTCAAAGTAGCTGTAAATTTATGAAGCAAGGTGAGCTTATAGATAGTGATATCATTGTGTACTGCAATTTTGTTCTTACAGATAGAAGGATCCTTTGTTCAAGGAATTGGATTCTTTATGCTCGAGGAGTTCCTCACCAATGCAGACGGTTTAACAATTACAGATAGCACATGGACATACAAAATCCCAACAATAGACACCATACCAATGCAGCTGAACGTTGAAATGCTAAATAGTGGACATCATAAACAGCGCGTTCTTTCGTCTAAAGGTATGTTTTCTGGTCTTTGCTGGTGTTCTTTCATCATAAACAGCGCGTTCTTTCGTCTAAAGGTATGTTTTCCCAATATGTCATAAGAAATACAATTAACTTTTCTACAAACAGGATGGCCTTTGCTGTTTTGTGGTGGTGCATGCTGGCTGAATCTGTTTGAATCCTAGTATGTTGACTCTAAAGATGTTGAGAGTAAACTCCACCTGTAATCCCTGTCTGGCTAGCTGTTATGACAAAATAGACTAAAATGAATCAAAGAATTTGCTAAGAATGGAATTGAAGACTTACTGATGAAGTTAGTATAATGAATAGTATGATCTAAATTAGTTCAAATGGAAGAAAACCTCTGGCAGGAAAATTCAGCATTGCGCTCGACCACAGAGTTATTGCTTACAGAATCCCCGGTAGACTTGAAAAATTATACATGCAAAGCAAGATATGCATATATTGGTTCCTTACTGGGATTTGAACCATTGTGTAGCCTCCGGAGAACCACCATTGCTTCTGGCTGTCTCAGTACATTGTGCAACAAAGGCAGCAATTAAAGAAGCCAGGAAACAGCTAAATACCTGGAGTGGAGTTGATGGACCTGATTCAGCATTCCAGTTGGATGTCCCAGCTATTATGCCTGTTGTGAAAAGCCTCTGTGGCTTGGACAATGTGGAGAGGTACTTGGAAAGCTTGCTTCACTGATCTACATTGGCATTTGGAAAAGGCAGTAAACTGTGTTTATGTCTGTAAAAGACAGTGAAGAATCAGCTAGTTTATGTAGCAATAGTTGTTTCTGGTTTTCTGCAGATATGTACACGTTGTTAATCTCCTTGAAGGCAACATAATAATCCCCAATCACTTAAAATTTTCAATCATGAAACAAAATTAAAATGGTATCTTGCTTGTGCCTGATCAATTTCATTACCGGATTTTATATATAGTGCCAACCTTTTTCTACTTCTTATACATTGGGAGTTTTTTGTGCCAAGAAAGAGGCGTTTGTCAAACAAAATTGCAGGATTTAATCAAAGTTATGACAATGGTTGTCAAGTTTTTTTCTTTTTTTTTTTTTTAAAAAAAATCATTTGTAAGTAGCAGAAAACCAGTTTTATTCAATAGTCATATGGATCAGTTATATGAATGAGGGGTGATTACATCTTCGATAATGACAACATTGTAGTTGAACTATTCATCAAAATGTGTAAGGTCAGATTTTTTTTTTTTTTGGGGTAGAAGTGATTTATCAGTAAAGGGTTGTTTTAAATTTTTAACAACTTCAATTTCAAAAGTTTCACGTATGACCAAGAGTGTTGTATGCCAAGAAAGGAATTCCTGTCAAGCAAAAGTATAAGAATTCTAATTAATTATTAAACATAGACGATCATAAACCACAATCAACCGTCACTTTTGATCCAAAAAAAAATTTTGTTTAAAATTGTCATTTAGTTTAAATCTATCTTATTTTATTACCTATTTGTAAGTACAGTGAGTCTCAGTTAATTAAGTGTGTAAGTAAGATTTGGTTTTAGTTTTTCGGATGTCGGAATTGCCTGTTTTTAACTTATTTGTTTTAAGAGAAGAGAGGTGGGATTTAAGAAGTAGAATGAAAAAATGAACATTTAAACTCAGTATCTTTAACTTCTAAGGCCAAAACTAAGTTCCTCTCCAATAATTAGATACATTTACTACATGTTAATAATAATCAACATCAATGAATATAATTCATGGTAATAGCTACAAAAGATAGTTGTATAATTGAAGACAAGCCATTATTAACAGTAGACAAAACAACCAAATATATATATATATATATATTTATATATACTGTAGGAGGTCAACCAAAAAATTAATTGTTCTCTCTTTAATAGTAATATTCCATGGCTGTTAATCTTCTGGAAAGATAATAATCTACAAAAGGAGGATGAAGAGGTTAATTTTTCGATTCCTATGTGTAGGAGGTATAGTGTCTACCCCTAGTTTTTTTTAATGTGCCTAACAAGCTTAGTATATATGCAAGACTTTCTAAACCTTGTGTGGCATATTTGCTTAAATAGTCCACTATTAACACCAAGGCTTTTCCATTAATATGCATTTGATATTCATTGATTTTGTTTGGATATGTGGATATCAAACAGAACAAAAGAGAAAAGTACAAGACATTTTGGGAAATAAGTATTGGAATTTGTAATATGAAAGCAGGACACTTTAGGTGGTTTACCAAAATAATATTAACATGCTTTTTCTCCTTCTGAGGAAATTTAAGCCTTTTTTGGACTGTCATTTTTTCTTAAAAAATTTTATGTTTTCGTAGACATATTTTTTAATCACTTTTTACTTTATATATATCAAATTATTATATTACATTTTTCTATAAAAATTCTAGAAAATAGCAATATATGCATGGAAAATGGAACTTTTAAAATTCAAAATAAGGAATCAAGCTATCCACAATTCATAAGTAGGGAATAGTGAATTGTTCATGAATAATAAACAAAAGAGACACTGTAGAATGCTGTGACAAAGCATCTTGACAAAATAACGAAGGAAGGCCGTGTTTGGCAAGTAAGTTTTTGGCCAAATTTATCTGTTACAAATTTTTTTAAAATTTATCTAACTTTTCAAAATTTTTAAACTATACACTTCAAAAAAATTTCTACAACAATTCGTACAATGTAAGTGGGAGGTCTACCTCGAATCCGAAATCTCTCACATTCACTTTCTTTTTGGTACCAATAAACCGATCTCTTATCCCATAAAAGTGACTTTGAAGAGGATCCTGCAGCAATTAAAACAGCAAATAAAAAGTTTCGAGGTAGACCAGGGATCCAAATGATTGTCATAAAATATAAAAATAAAAGATAATCTACTGATGAAAAGATGAATAAGAATTCACAGAATAACTAGCGATACCCAAGGCTGTTCTTAGTAATTGGAGATGTTTTTATTATTACTTTTCATCAAAATTAAGATTTTAAATAAAATTTCCACACTCAAGGGAGTGCAGGACTTTGTTTTTACTTAGTGATTTCATAACCTAGACTTCATGGATGGTAATTTTCTTGACTTTTTAAATCCATAATCAATGAGTATTAATAAATTTTCACTTAGACAATTGCACCTAAGAAATAAAAAATAAATAAATTCACCTATTCTATGCACTCTCCTGTAAACTTTTATACAAAATGGCTTTTTTTTCCCATTACACGTGCGCAAATATTTTCTTACATTGTTTATGTATCATAAATAGTGCGTCGAAATGTAGTAATTTCGCCCAAAAAATTTGTTGAAAAAAATGCTCGCAAAAGAAAAGATAATCTATTGCATGAAATGTATTGTACATATTAATTGGTAAAAGAGCTTGGCTGAGGAGAAAGAAAAATTTTGGATTGTAGTTTTCTAATGAAACTTTTTACATTTTTCATAGACATATTTTTAAATTATTTTTTTTACTTCATATATATTAAATTGTTACATGATATTTTCTTACAAAAATTTCAAAAAATAACGGCCCATGTCTTGCAACTACTTAAATAATACGTTGTCTTCTTTACCTGCAGTATGATGGTAAGATCAAGGGATAATTTTAGAAACCTCCTTGAGGTTTCTAACAATATCACTAGCCTCCTTTGAAGTTTACAAAATTACATAAACCTCCATTGAGATTAAGGTTTTGATAACAAATTAGTCCAATTAGAAAAAATAATTTATGGAGAGAGATGAAACTTGAATTCCATAAATGCCCCTTATGCATGTATATAAGTTGCATTAGTAATATATATATATATATAAGTTAAAAATAATTAATACACACATTTCATCATTCAAAAAATTCACATTTAATAAATTAGATAATATAAATAAGTAATAAAACTACATTAATGATCACAAGATTCAACAAAATGAACTAGTCATATCTTTTAACATGATGTTTGCTATGATTCTTGTGATTTTGAATAGAAAAATTTTTAAATTTTGCCTTTCTTTTCCCTCATTCCTTCATTAGATATATCTTTTTTTTTCGGAAACCGAAAGAAAACACACACACGCACACAGTTAGATTACACTCGGAGTTAACGAAAAAACCAGTCCGAAAGCAGTCTAAAGGGAACCCACCAAGAACCCACGTTCAGCCAATTGGTGACAGAACGAGGTCCCTGTAGATATTAAACCCAGAGTAACTACCCCACGATCTTTCGATGTGGGATGGTGTCCCAATCCCTGAGCACACCCTCGCCATAAACATGGTCTTTTTTTTTTCCGGAAATCGAAAGAAAATACACACACGCACATAGTTAGATTACACTCGGAGCTAACTGAGAAACCGGCCCGAAAACAGTCTAAGGGGAACCCACTAAGAACCCACGTTCAGCCAATTGATGACAGAACGAGGTCCCTGTGATTAGATATATCAATTAATGTTATTTTGTAAATACAAGTCATCATTCATTATTCAAAAAATTTTCTCCATCCATTACTTTCAACTTCACTCTTCTGTCACTACCATGACAGCAGAGGATTGGAGGCAAGCATGGGAGCTTTTAATTTTAAATTCTAACTACTAGGCAAAGTGTCAACCTTTTATAGCAGTCGCCACTTAAGTATATTATCTAAGTTGTCTATAATTTGGGAGGGTTTGGGTTGGTAGTTATAAGTAGGGCTGCAAACGAATCGAGCCGCTCGCGAGCGGCTCGAGTCAAGCTCGACTCGAGCTCGTTATTAATCGAGCTCGAGTCGAGCTCGAGCCGGCTCGAGTCAAACTCGAGCTCGAGCTCGAGCTCAAAATATTAAGCTCGTTAGCTCGCGAGCCGGCTCGCGAGCTTGGGTATATATATATATTTTTTATATTTTTTTATTTAATAATAAAATTACGTATATTATATATTTATTTTTTTATTTTTTATTTTTATAGTAAAATTACGTATATATCCTTAATATTTTATTATTTATTAAGAAAAATATTATTTTATTTATTTTTTTTAAAATAAAATAATTATTTTTTATTTTTTTTCGAGCTCGAGCTCGGCTCGACTTGATTCGAGTCGAGCTCGAGCTCGAAATTTGCCAGCTCGTCGAGCTCGAGCTTGGTAAAATTTAGTCGAGGCTCGGCTCGATTAGCTCAAAGCTCGACTCGGCTCGACTCGTTTGCAGCCCTAGTTATAAGTCTTCTGTGGGACCTCAAAGGATACCGGCTTTTGGGGTTCCCTCGGGGTTTAGGTTTGTAAAAATTGACGTAAGCTCTTTGGACTTCGAAAGAAAAAAAAAGTTGTCTATAATTTGGTAGAGTTGCCTAGGTGTCAGGAGAATTCTCTTTTTTTTTTGTGGGTTTTTGCCCTTTGATTGAAACTTTTTTTTTTTTTTTGGAGGAACCTTTTGATTGAAACTTCAAAGTTACATCTGAAGACTCAATTATCCTTAGTGGCATCATTGCACATGTCACCATATGCTTGCCATAGACAAAAGGATTGCAGAAAATGGTGGTAAACCAAACCAACACTTACCTCTTCGCCTAATCTTAGAACTTTTATCGAATCTAACTATTCACAAATACGTTCGTGTTCGGTTTATTCAAATTTGAAGAAAGTTTGATCATTTAATAAATAAATTAAGTTTGAATACAATATTAGACTCATTTGATAGTTGAGTCAAGTACGAATTTGTTCACGAACTATTTAAATAATTCGTGAACACATATATAATCATAAAAATACATAAATACTAATATAAATATATTTAATATTATTAAAATATATTATATTTTACTTAAAGTAATTATACATAAATTAGTGTTATTTATTTTGTAAAACCAAAAAATACAATTAAACTTATTCTAAATAATGTATTATTTTTTAGAATATAATTAAATCATATCTAAACTCAAATTCAAAGTTGATCTTGAACTCGAATTTGGCTCATTTAATTTAATGAGTTGAGGTTGAACTCAAATTTAAATATTTATATAAATAAACGAGAAATTGAGCGGTGCTTATAGTTCATTTTCGTATTCGAGCCGACTCGTTAAAAGTCTCCCTAAGGCCTAACCTGTCAATTCCTTGGAAAAAGGAATAAAGCCGAATGAGGGAAAGGGGCAAAGATTGAGGTTTTTCGTTTTTGAGGGCCCAAAAGAGGGAAAGACTAAAGAGTGATCATTTCTTGTTTGACGTTAATAAAGCCAAACACAACCACTAATTCATCAATGGTTGAGGGCATCTTTTGACCAAAAAAAAAAAAATGGTTGAGGGCATGTTTGATCTCTCTCTCTCTCTCTCTTTCACTTTCGGTTTTGGACCTTTGCAGCATATGGCACGTCAGGAGATTAGTGCAATCTTAAAATTTCGTGAGAGGTCAGGTGATATCATTGGAATTTGCAGCATTCTTGACCAATTGAATAAGTTGGTCGGTATTCTATATCTTCTGCTGTAGCATATGTATACATTCAATTTAGTCCAGTTATTAAGATAGTGGCTCGTAAATCCATATGTTGTTGGTGGGTGGGTTTGGATTACAAGAATCGCAAATATATATATATATATATATATTTTATTTAATTTATATTATATACATAATTTTCAATCTTTTTTTTATTTCACATCACATCACAAAAAATATTTGAGCAATTATTTTAAATAAATATTTCAAATAACAAATAACCTCCTATCCAAATTTATTTGAGATTATTCTCTGTGTGTGTGGGTTGTTATTTGACCATCCAATTTTTCTTAGACGTAATTCATTTGTGTTCCTCACCATTGGGTTGAATATTACAATAAATTATCTCAAGAATATTACAATAAATTATTGTGGTCTTGCACTCTTACCCACAAAATAAAACAAAATGGTAACTCATATGAGTTATAGTAGTAAAAAAATAAAAATAATTAAAAGTTAGAAACAATTAACATATACATTTCACTATTCAAAAAGTTTACATTCAATATATTAAATAATACAAATAAGTAAAAAACTACACTAATGATCACAAAATTCAGTAAAATAGATCAGTCATCTCTCTTATCAAGAGGTTTGCTATGATTCCTGTGGTTTTGAATAGAAAATTTTTGAATTTTGCCTTTCTTTTCCTTCCTTTCTCCTTTTCTTCCACGAATTACTTTACAACTATCATAGTTTTAAGAGTTTCAAAGAAAATTTCCTCATCAACAACCTTCTTTTGTCCAGTGTTTTCTTCTTCTAACAAAACCCTTCTTTTTTACATTGTGTACAACTAATTTCTAGTCATTGTAAAATTCTATCAATAACAAAATAGCTTTATTTGGTATATCAATTGGCGTTATTTTGTAATTGCAAGTCATCGGTCATCATTAAAGAAATGCTTAACATTTATTTTCATTAATTAGTTGCTAATAGTTAATTAGTGCTCTAATTACTCAATCGTTAGATATTAGTGTCTAATAAGACATAATATCTTAGGATATATGAGTAATTTCTCCCCATGTGATATAAATAATTGGTCCATAATTCTATCAAGAGAGGTAAGTGTAATTGTATAAACCTCAGGGGAGGTCAATGAAATTGTTAGAAATCTCAAAGGAAGTTTCTGAAATTATCTCCTTTTTTTTTTAACTTTTAGCAGGAGACAAATGGAATCAAGGAACGGAAAAGGGGAAAAGGGTTAGAATTAAGGGTCTGTTTGGTTGGAAGTAAAATGTTTTCCTTGGGAAAATATTTTCCGTGGAAGTAATTTTCCATGAAAATCATTTCCCTTTCATCATTTTCAGGTGTTTGGTTAGCTTATTGAAAATATTTTCTTACTTCATTTTTCTGGTGTTTGTTTAACTTTTGAAATATTTTCACTTTTATTTCTATCTTTACTTTCTACACATTATAACTACATACTTCTTCCCATGCAAAACAAGAAAATTTATCTCATTGTTTAACTTTAAAAAATCTTGGAGAAATGTATATATGAATAAAAAATATCTCCTTAAGTAATAAACAAATTGCTGGCCATTTAGTGTCAAATATCAATCACATGCAATGCTTATTGTGACATATATCTTGCACTCTCACTGCTGAAAGTTTCTCTAAAAAAGAATGTCCCTATTATACATAATTAATTACTAGCATAGGATGAGCAGGATGAGGTTTTTTTTTTTTTTTGAATATACTAGGGGGAGGGTTGGGTGGTACGGGGGAGGGAGTGTAAGCAAGAGGTCTTGGGTTCGAGTCTTCCTGTTTACACTAAAAAAAAAAAAAGAACATACTACAAGATGTTTTCAGTAAGTTTGGAACATACTACAGGCGGGATGCATGTATTTCGGAAAACAACTTCAGTAAGTTTGGAAGGGAAGTTGTTTTCCATAAGATGAGTGAAAATATTTTACATAGGAAAATGTTTTCAGTAACTTTTGTGCAACCAAACGCGGGAAATTAGGAAAATATTTTCCTGGAAAACATTTTCACCCGAAACAAACGGACCCTAAGAATTTCTAAATCTTTAGAATCTCTCCTCGATGATTACGGATGTGAAGCTAAACTAAAAGATCTCTCATTATTGACGTTGATGATAGATATTTCATAGCAGTCTCACAAGCCTCATTCAGTAATTGCAGTAACAGGCCTTTTATTCTTTTAGCATTTAGTATATATTGGCACAAATCATGTTCGTTTTGAAAAACAAAGAGATATTTCAATTAGCAAAATTTCTAGGCTTACAAATTTTTTTTATCTTTGACATTTTATACCATTTTTTTTTTTTTTTAGACTCTAAGCCTTACAAAAGTTAAAGGGGAGAAAGGAAAGGGTTTGAAACTCATCTTGGGGACCTTAATGTTACTTGACTAATGTCACTACCAGCTAAGTTGAACTATGGAAACTTTTTCTAATTAATTTCTATTAGATACTGGAATTCCTTGACCATTCACTTGTTCTCAATCCTTAACATTTTATGTTCTTAACTAATATTGACTTCTGATTAAGAACATTTATGCTCGTAACTAATTTTATTTTCAGTTGAAAGCAAGTCCAAATAGGATGCTGATTTTTAAAAGAATATTCCAAATTTCTTTTCCTCCCTTGTTCTCACCCCCTCCATGTGTGGTATGCTGACAAAAATTTCGATATTAACATAGCCATTTGGATGTGTTACAACAGATAATTTTGAACGCAATTGGATAAGATATATGATACAATCACAACCAACAGGATTAACTAAAACCATATCACACTCCTGAACAAAGATGTTATGTTTCTCTTAACATGCAGTAAGCTTGAATTTTATTTTGGAAGTCTCAATATTGTAATACTAAAAGTTTTTTTCTTTAATGAGACTGGTAATGCTAGAGAACTCAAAAAGAAAGATTTTTGTACATTTTTTAATAACCATTGCTTTTTTGAAGTTCGCATGTCTCAAAGATCAACCTCTTTCTTTATTTTCGTATATCTATTTATTTTAGAATAGTTATTTATCTTTTTGTCATTTTTTCTTTTCCCTCACGAGTTTTTTTTGTCTTTCTACGGATAATTTTCAAACTAATAAATATTCAAGTATTGAAGACATTCTAAGCCAACCTTATGAATAAGTAAATGACTTGGTATATAAGAGGATCTTGTTTGTTCAAATGATGAGATGCATGACTAGTTGGGTTAACGTTTATTGCAAGGGCTTCCAGAATTTCCCACTGAATTCTCTGTACGCTTTTATGATTCTTCCTCTAATTGAATGTTAGGTTTGAGTGGCATCACTCTTTGTTTGGGGCAATGACTCATCGCCATACCAATCCCAAATAAAAAAAAAATCTGCCGACAGCGGCAAGTTACCCCGATTCCATCATTGCTGGTTTTCATCGTGTTCTAGAGGTTAATTTGCGAGGATTCTTTTGTGCACCAACATGGTAGGGACAAATTAAACATTAAAAAAAAAGCGACATTTGTAACACGCCTTGAAACGATCTCTCTTGATTGAAATTGAGGCATAAAGATATGTTCTAAATTATTGTTCCACCTCTGTGATATAGTAATATATAAATTTCTGTAGCAAAGTAAATCAGTAAGCAAATAGCTTTGGCTATCCTCTTTGTTTTATCTGTAATTTTTAACTCGTCTAACTTGTAATCCAGTCTAGTCTTGTTGGACAGGCACAGCTTTTAATTTACGAGTAAATCTTATATACACTGACAGTGTATACATAAATACTGTTGGTTCTATAACATATGCGCAAAAGTTGATTTTTAAATTTAAATTTTACATATTTATCATTTATTCAACGTTAATAGTGTATACACTGTCAATGTCAGTATAAAAAAGATTAATCTTTAATTTAGAGTGATTCCACTGCTCTTCTTTTGCAATTTTATATTAAGAGCAAGTTGTATTTATCAACTGTATTGCTTTTATCAATCTTTACGTATGTAAAGTAGTATATATAATTTAATGATATCCAGTTCTTGTTGATTTATCATGGCATGTCTTTGGTCAAGTTCGTTATTGCCCGCATGCTTTTTAATTATTAAATGGTAACTATAGTATATCCTACAAACTATTCATGCCTTTCATGGTGGGATATCTTTAAAATCCTCCACTCTACTCAATAATTTTGTCCATTGGAATTTTTGATAGAGAACTCCTTGGGATGCCACTTCATTTGTTCGAGTAGGTTTGCAATCATTTCTTGTTATTTCTTTTGAACGTTCTCAAGTTACAACCTAGTTTATAGATTTCAACATCTCTTCTAGTGCTGTCATTCTCGTTTTGGTAGTAAAAAGAACCCTCGAGATTTCTAACAATTTCACTCTTTCTTCCTTGAAGTTTACATAATTACGGGAACCTCTCTTAATGTGATGAAAAGACAATAATGCCCTTCATTAATTGTCAATTCATTGAAAAACTCTATTAAATATTAAAGTTTTCTCATCTATTATCAACCAATAAGTCAAATTATAATTTTTCTCATTTAACTCTCTATTCTCTTTCTCCTATATCCATTTTCCTTCTAAACTCATTTATTTATTGTTATCAACTAAATATGTATTGTCGACACTAACAAAATCACTATACATACCAAACCACCAATGCGTACCTATCTTGGTGTCTATTCCTAATTCTCTCTTTTTCATTATTGTTAAATAGTTTCTTTGCGCCCATTTTTGTTTCCAATTTTTGATAGACATTAGCAAATTAAAATTGTCAAATGATAAATTGAATAATAATTTCATTATGAAACTAATGATGATGAAGACAGTGGCAGTGATAAAAGAATAAAAAATTAAGGATAGGAAGTGGATTAGAGACTAAATATAGGTTATATTGGTATGGTAGTTATGAAAAACAGTGTTCTTGGTATATTTATAACTGTATTGTGTTTCTATTTTTGATTTACAATTATTGATATTATTCCTATGGAGAGAATTTGATTGGTTTTGAACTCTGTACCAATAGAATATATTGGATATTGATATTGGTAGTGATGACTTAGATTATTTTGTATTAAAAAAGTGGTAACCATGGAATTGAAATTTAGGGATATTCGTGAATATTGTTGTGTATTAAGCAAAATCTGATATTGATATGAGATTGAAGGTAAGCTTTTCGGATATCTGATGTAGCATTTATAATTGATACAATGGTCTGCATCGGAAACTTTTAGATAAAATAGGAACATTAGAACTAAGATAAGTGTTTATTTAGTAGTAATTTGGATTTTGATGAATAGACAATAGTGATAGCATGTAAGGATGAATGAAATAGAGACTATGAACCATTTTTTCCCTTTCTATTTTTGTTGTGAATTATAACTGAAGGGCATTCTAGGATTTTTAAGAAAAAGTCTAGCCTTTTAGGCCTACAATGTTACTTAAACAATGAAAATATGGGAGGTGGGTGTAATTTTTAGAACTTGAGAAGGGAGATAGGTCTACTATTAAATCTTTAAAATTGTCACATATCCCCTGAATTGCAATACTTTGCAGATTGTATTTGCCTCTCGCAAAAAAAAAAAAAAACACTGAGTCCAGTTTTTATTATTTGTTCTCAAGGCACAAAATAGATGAACCTTAGTTATAAAGGTAACCATAGATATGTTGTTTGCTTCCATTTACTTCCCTTTGAAACCAAGAGTTTGGTCATTGCTAATTGGTTAACCCTATTTTAGTCTCTTTTATTGGTAAACTACTAACCTAAAGGGTTAAACTTATTTTTCAAAGCATTATAATAAAATTATGAAAGCTGCGATTTTTAAAATTCATAGCCATTTATGTAAACTCAATTTCTTATTCTATAGGATGATGATATGATTATATGAGTGTCCAAAAGATAGAAGAAATGGATATACCTAAAGCTTGGAGAGAAGGAAGGAGAATGGTGTTTCAACACTTTTAGCTATCGTATCCACTTATGTTGGCAAAAAAAAAAAAAAAAAGCATGTTAATATTATTTTGCTAAACCACTTAAAGTGTCCTGCTTTCATAGTACAAATTCCAATAATTATTTCCCAAAATGTCTTGTACTTTTCTTTTCTTTTTTCTGTTTAATATCTATATATCCAAAATATATATATATATATATATATATATATATATATATATATATATATATATATATATCAATGAATACCCAATGCACACTAATAGCGAAGCCTTGGTGTTAATAGTGAACTATTTAAGCGAACATGCCACACAAGGTTTAGAAATTCTTGCATATATACTAGCTTGTTAAACAAATTAGAAAACCTGGTAGTAGACGCCATACCTCCCACAGATAGGAATCTAAAAATTGATCACTTCATCCTCACTTCCTAGATTATTAACTCTCTAGAAGATTAACCATTCTGGAATATTGCTGTTGAATGGAAATATACTAAAAAGCAAAAATTGTATCAATGTACTTTTTCTTTCAAACTAAAAATTTCTTGTCTAGTTGCTAATACTAAGGGAAAATGAGAAGAGTAAAGGTTTGGGGCTTGTATAATTTGATCAAAGGATTCAACCATAAGAGCTGTCGAGTCCTTGCTTCCTTCAACTTGTGGAATTTGTGTCTAAACACAAATTTGTGATTTCTTGACAGGTTGTCGAAGCCTGTGCAATAATAAAACCTGCTCAAACTAAAAGTAATTTCTGTAGATAGCGGTGAGTAGGGTCGAATCCACAGGGATTGGGAGTAATTGTTTCTTTTCAAATTCAAAATTAGGGATTAACAGGAAATCGAAAACTATTCTCTATTTTAGAATACTTACCTTTCCTGCGAACGTGACGCGGGCACGTCATGAAGGCACGGATTCTGGAGTTTTTCAGGTTACTTGACGCGGGCACGTCAAGAGGGTAAGAACCCTTTCTGACGAATCTGACCGTGAGCTCTTCATACGTCATGACGCGGGCGCGTCATGTTAGAGAGATACCTATGAATCATCAAAAACGAAAATTGAAACCATAAATCAGTCAAACTCACGAAAAATATATTTAAACTAACAAACAAAATTGAACAAACAACTAAAAGAAATTGGGTTGCCTCCCAATGAGCGCCTTTCTTTAATGTCTTTGGCTAGACATTATCATGTTTTGTTCATGGAGGATAAAATCTTGTGGCTCGTCTTAATGTTTCATCCTCTATATAGTCTTGATAGCCCTCGTAAATAGAGTAATCATTGGGCACACAAGTTACGGGCTTCCATGAACTAGTAAATGGCGCTAAACAAGTCAACGATAATTTGCATTCTCCATTCACTCCCCCCTCACTTACATTTATTGGTTCAAGATATTTTGCCAACGCCACTCTTAACTTATTCCTGTCATGAAATTTAAAATTTTCTGGTATAATAAAATCAATCTCAGTAATAGAAGTTAAAAAATAGGAGTCAGGAAAATATTGATTAAGGAATGGAGAAGATGTCACCGCATTTGGAGATTGTTCACTGGATTCATTCACTTGAACGAGTTGATCCTGGAGTCTCATTTGTTGCACTTCAGCTTCCTTTTCAACTGCATCTTTAAATCCGTTTTCTTGAAACTCTTGCAGTTCCATGTCATTTGGCCGGATAATTGCACTCTCATCTTCTTCAAAGTTGATATTGGGTTGTGAGGGCAATTCTTCAAGGTGAGAAGCTAATCGCGCTATCCTGGATGTCAATTGCTTCATTTGATCCGCCATCGCTTGTAACTCCTGTTGAGATCGATATGAATTAGCAATTAGTAATTCCATCATTTCTTCAAGAGACACACCTGACACGGAGGATGATTGCTGAGACTCTTGCTGTTGGAAATCCATTGGCCCGGTCGCATAATTAAAATTGGAATCATCCCACCATCTTTGATCATACCTGTTTGGGTAAGGGTCATACCACGTTTGAAATCGAGGTGGAAAATCTCCAAAAGTATCAATTAGAATACTTAGATGATCTTGAAATACGGGACATGTATCGGTTGAATAACCTGAGGCAAAATAAGTTCCACAATTTGCAACAGCCCATTGATCATTAGGAAAAATATGAGTCTCATAACCCCATTCAGGAATAAAGTCCAGTCTATCATCAAAATACGGAATGTTAGCAGCCATAAACTATATAAAAAAAATAAGAGAAAAATAAATAAAAAATGAAAACAAGATGAACTCAAAAAGGAACAAATTAATCTGGCACCAGTCCCCGGCAACGGCGCCAAAAATTGACAGGTTGCCGAAGCCTGTGCAATAATAAAACCTACTCAAACTAAAAGTAATTTCTGTAGATAGCGGTGAGTAGGGTCAAATCCACAGGGACTGGGAGTAATTGTTTCTTTTCAAATTCACAGTGACAATGGGGTGTTTTTATATCAGGGGTAACAATTTAAGCAATTCAACTAAAAGTAAAATAATAAAAATAAAATAGCCAACTAGAAATTAAATAACAATTTATTAAAATCAAACGAGTGATAATTAAGGATCTAGCCAAGGAATAACTTTAGCAATGGTTCACCTAATTGATCATTGAAACAAAGGTAATTCCAATTATTTACTAATAAATAGGTTATAACTGCCAAACAAGCGATGACAGTCAACCCCTCCTTACTGTGTCGGTGATTAAGGTACGCCCGTTAATCACTGCTCTAATTGAGAAATAATCCTAGGTACGCCCGTAAGATTTAATTCCCCAATTACCTTACGTATTAGAGGAGCCATATTCTAATCAAATAACGCACTACCAGGGTTATTTTAGATTAGCCTGCGTATTCCCCTGACACAAATCTAATCATGCCAGTTGTCACCATATTAGGACAATTAAACAATTACGGATTTAATACTCTAATTGACAATAGATTATTAAATCAACTAATTATCCGGATCCAAATCAATCAATTAATTAAATAACCATAAACACTGCAATCAGGAAATATGCAAATACCAATAAATAAGAGAGAAAGATAAAATTAAATCGATCTCACAATTTTAGGTGAGCCAGAACCTCCGTTGTTCCTTGACTAGATAAAGGGATTTAATTCATCCCCTGTCTACTCCTACCGAAAAGAAAAGAAAAGCAACTAAAAGATGAAAGGAAAAGTCAAAGGCTCTACCCTTTGCTCCTGCCATGCGTAAGAATCAAAAAGCAAAATGAGATCCCATGGAAAAGTCAACAAAAGCTAAGCTAAAGAAGAAAAAGAAGTCCCATGCTCCTAATTCTAAATCCTATCTAATTGCTAACTCTACTGTGCGGCGCCCCTTTTATTGCTATGCTTTGCGGCGGCTCTCCCCTTCCAGGAAGGCTTCGGCCAAAATGACTAAAAAGGCCTCGCATCTCTTTTGTTCCAAAAATGTCCCCGGACGCCTGCTCTTTGAGCTCTTTCCTGATAATCATCAAATTGGCTCTTGTTATGGTATTTTCGATCTATTTCCTGAAATAAATGCAAATTACGAAAATGAGTAGAATCTAATAATTAATTCACATCGGGTTAGGTAATAGAGGAAATTAATAATAAAATAAATGATAAAATTGCACCCTATCAATTCCCCCCACACCTAAACCATGTTTGTTCTCAAGCATAAAAACAGCAAACAAATACCCATGTTTGATAATGGCTATTGCTCAATCTATCTTATTGCCAAGATACCAAGAAAAACATATATCAAGCATCAGTAATCAAGATCCAAAAAACATCACTCCGGTTAGCTTCTAAATCACAAGATCCTCTAATTTCATGTTAACTAATCTAAGAAGAAGGAATGACGCATAACATTTATCAGCAAATGGTCCAACTATTAACCAAAATCTCAATATTAAATCCATAAATCGGCAAGCTGACTTTTATTATACACTAACACAAACTTCACTTTTTTTCATATTTTTCTATTTTTCTGTTTTTTTTTCAATAATAACACAAGACTTAGTCTCTGGCCATTGGAGCTTTTGACGCGAACTCCGACATTTTTCAGATGAAAAAGCTCGGTTACTCAGCTTCTATCGCCACGTGACCACGTACTCATAGCAATTACTACTTTTTGACGCGAGAATCGACACTTTTGGTGAAGATCCCCGATTACTCGGTAGTAAATACTAGCGGAGTACAGTCAACTCTTATTCACAGCCAAATAACACCAAAAATTCAAAATAACACACAAATCAAAAGAAAATTTGCATCAGCTAGCCTCATTTTACAAATATGGAGAACTAAAATTAATCATTGGACCAATTCACATGAAAATGTCAACAATCATTCCTTATGCCTAGAGAAATTAACCAAAAATTAGAAGAGCTACATAATCACTGATATTCACCAAAGGAATGCTCTTGGATTCAACCACATTAACTCGACACATTTTTATTATTAAAACTTGGCAAAAGTAGAAATAGGGGCAACAATCCAACGTCAAATCTTGGCATGCACATGTGAACTAATCACTAAAAAGAAAGAAAGGAAATGCGAGAAAGATGGCCAAATAACAAACTAAAAAGAAAGAAAGAAAAAAAATATATGAGAAAAGAAAAAAAATAAATAAAAAAACATCTAAAAACTAGAAACGCTAGCACCCCCCATTTGCTCCCTCCACACCTAAATCACACATTGCCCTCAATGTGATAAACTAACAGCAAAAGGAAGGAGAAGGGCAACGGTACTTCCCTGGAGTCGTCAAAACAGTAGAGGGTTAGGCGGAAATTAAGGAGGAATTCCGGTGTGCTGCATAAATGCCGCCAAATTTCTGCATAAAAGCTAACAAAACTTGCCCATCCCAAAATCTCAATAAATGTCTCCAATTGGACAGTTAATTTCTCAACTCAAAATCGGCAATTCCAGCAAAAGCAGTTTAGAAATTTGATAATAGCCACACAATGACAAGTACTCAGTTTCCAATCAGACAGCCAACCAAATAGAAATAACAAATGCTAGTCAAAATATCCCAACCAGTACCACTGATGCACGCACAGGTCAGAAACAATTCAAACAGGCAACCCAAATCACTGAGACTATGTTCTAGACACCATACAGTACCAGAAATTAGAAGAAATCAAAATGAGAATCAATTTACAAATAACTCCCAAATCAACCCAGATACCCCAAGCACATGAACTGGCAGAAGAGCCGTCAAATTTGATCCCCCAGATGCAATAGAAACCTCAAGTAGTCAAAACCCAAACAATAGTCAACAATGTAATCAATACCAAAAAATACCCCCAAATGGAGCAGGAAACCCACGAAAAGGGTTCTGAAAATGCTCAAATCACCTCCTGCGTGTATCCGTCAAGAAACCCACGAAAAGACACAAAACCCAGCGCTTGAAGGTTTAGGAAAAATACTAAAACAAGGGTGGAAAGTCAATACCTCCACCTGTCAATTTTGACAGGTGGTGATGCACGGCAGGAAATGGCGGACAGCAGCGGCGACGGCCAGCATGCAAAGGAGAGCTAGTGGAGGTTGTGAATTGGAGCTAAAGTCACGCGTGAGGGAAGCCAAGTGGAGAGGCTGTGGAGGGCAATCGTGGCGTGGTGGGGCTTGGAGGCAGCGGGAGAGCGGGAGGCACGGCTGTGGCTGTGGATGGCCCGGGCAGCGCTGTCCGGTAGTTGGCGACGGCGAGCTAGGTGGGGAGAAGGCGGCGCACGGCGGCGCTGGACACGGCAAGGCAGAGGAGAGAGGGAGAGCTGGTGGAGGTTGCACGAGCTGGTGGAGGCGCGCGGCAGTGGGCTGCTGCGAGCTTCGGGCGGTAGCGGCGAGCTGGGCTGCCTTTCGATGGTCGCGCGGTGGTCGTGTGCGAGGTTGAGAGTGAGGAAGGTGGTGAGCGCGATGTGGGTTGCGGCGGATGGAGGTTCAACCGAAAGAAGAAATAAAAGAAAAGAGAAGCAGGGCAGCGGGGAAGAAAAGGGATATAAAGGAGGAAGAAAGAAAAAGAAAGAAAGAAAGAAAGAAAAGAAAGAAAAGAAGAAAGAAAAGAGAAGAAAGAAAGAAAAGAAGAAAAGGAAAAAGGAAAAGAAATAGTTTTTTTTTTAAATTTTAATTTTGGAAACAAAGGTTATAACCAAAGGAAAAGAAAAAAAATTCTAATAATTTTTTTCTATTTTTTATTTTTTTTAGTAATAACAAAACTTATTTTCGAAATTCAAAATTAGGGATTAACAGGAAATCGAAAACTATTCTCTATTTTAGAATACTTACCTTTCCTGCGAACGTGACGCGGGCACGTCATGAAGGCACGGATTCTGGAGCTTTTCAAGTTACTTGACGCGGGCACGTCAAGAGGGTAAGAACCCTTTCTGACGAATCTGACCGTGAGCTCTTCATATGTCATGACGCGGGCGCGTCATGTTAGAGAGATACCTATGAATCATCAAAAACGAAAATTGAAACCATAAATCAGTCAAACTCAAGAAAAATATATTTAAACTAACAAACAAAATTGAACAAACAACTAAAAGAAATTGGGTTGCCTCCCAATGAGCGCCTTTCTTTAATGTCTTTGGCTAGACATTATCATGTTTTGTTCATGGAGGATAAAATCTTGTGGCTCGTCTTAATTTTTCATCCTCTATATAGTCTTGATAGCCCTCGTAAATAGAGTAATCCTTGGGCACACGAGTTACGGGTTTCCATGGACTAGTAAATGGCGCTAACAAGTCAACGATAATTTGCATTCTCCATTCACTCCCCCCTCACTTACATTTATTGGTTCAAGATATTTTGCCAACGCCACTCTTAATTTATTCCTGTCATGAAATTTAAAATTTTCTGGTATAATAAAATCAATCTCAGTAATAGAAGTTAAAAAATAGGAGTCAGGAAAATATTGATTAAGGAATGGAGAAGATGTCACCGCATTTGGAGATTGTTCACTGGATTCATTCACTTGAACGAGTTGATCCTGGAGTCTTATTTGTTGCACTTCAGCTTCCTTTTCAACTGCATCTTTAAATCCGTTTTCTTGAAACTCTTGCAGTTCCATGTCATTTGGCCGGATAATTGCACTCTCATCTTCTTCAAAGTTGATATTGGGTTGTGAGGGCAATTCTTCAAGGTGAGAAGCTAATCGCGCTATCCTGGATGTCAATTGCTTCATTTGATCCGCCATCGCTTGTAACTCCTGTTGAGATCGATATGAATTAGCAATTAGTAATTCCATCATTTCTTCAAGAGACATACCTGACACGGAGGATGATTGCTGAGACTCTTGCTGCTGGAAATCCATTGGCCCGGTCGCATAATTAAAATTGGAATCATCCCACCATTTTTGATCATACCTGTTTGGGTAAGGGTCATACCACGTTTGAAATAGAGGTGAAAAATCTCCAAAAGTATCAATTAGAGTACTTAGATGATCTTGAAATACGGGACATGTGTCGATTGAATAACCTGAGGCAAAATAAGTTCCACAATTTGCAACAGCCCATTGATCATTAGGAAAAATATGAGTCTCATAACCCCATTCAGGAATAAAGTCCAGTCTATCATCAAAATACGGAATGTTAGCAGCCATAAACTATATAAAAAAAATAAGAGAAAAATAAATAAAAAATGAAAATAAGATGAACTCAAAAAGGAACAAATTAATCTGGCACCAGTCCCCGGCAACGGCGCCAAAAATTGACAGGTTGCCGAAGCCTGTGCAATAATAAAACCTGCTCAAACTAAAAGTAATTTCTGTAGATAGCGGTGAGTATGGTCAAATCCACAGGGACTGGGAGTAATTGTTTCTTTTCAAATTCACAGTGACAAGGGGGTGTTTTTATATCAGGGGTAACAATTTAAGCAATTCAACTAAAAGTAAAATAATAAAAATAAAATAGCCAACTAGAAATTAAATAACAATTTATTAAAATCAAACGAGTGATAATTAAGGATCTAGCCAAGGAATAACTTTAGCAATGGTTCACCTAATTGATCATTGAAACAAAGGCAATTCCAATTATTTACTAATAAATAGGTTATAACTGCCAAACAAGCGATGACAGTCAACCCCTCCTTACTGTGTCGGTGATTAAGGTACGCCCGTTAATCACTGCTCTAATTGAGAAATAATCCTAGGTACGCCCGTAAGATTTAATTCCCCAATTGCCTTACGTATTAGAGGAGGTATATTCTAATCAAATAACGCACTACTAGGGTTATTTTATATTAGCCTGCGTATTCTCCTGGCACAAATCTAATAATGCCAGTTGTCACCATATTAGGACAATTAAACAATTACGGATTTAATACTCTAATTGACAATAGATTATTAAATCAACTAATTATCCGGATCCAAGACAATCAATTAATTAAATAACCATAAACACTGCAATCAGGAAATATGCAAATACCAATAAATAAGAGAGAAAGATAAAATTAAATCGATCTCACAATTTTAGGTGAGCCAGAACCTCCGTTGTTCCTTGACTAGATAAAGGGATTTAATTCATCCCCTGTCTACTCCTACCGAAAAGAAAAGAAAAGCAACTAAAAGATGAAAGGAAAAGTCAAAGGCTCTACCCTTTGCTCCTGCCATGCGTAAGAATCAAAAAGCAAAATGAGATCCCATGGAAAAGTCAACAAAAGCCAAGCTAAAGAAGAAAAAGAAGTCCCATGCTCCTAATTCTAAATCCTATCTAATTGCTAACTCTACTGTGCGGCGCCCCTTTTATTGCTATGCTTTGCGGCGGCTCTCCCCTTCCAGGAAGACTTCGGCCAAAATGACTAAAAAGGCCTCGCATCTCTTTTGTTCCAAAAATGTCCCCGGACGCCTGCTCTTTGAGCTCTTTCCTGATAATCATCAAATTGGCTCTTGTTATGGTATTTTCGATCTATTTCCTGAAATAAATGCAAATTATGAAAAGTGAGTAGAATCTAATAATTAATTCACATCGGGTTAGGTAATAGAGGAAATTAATAATAAAATAAATGATAAAATTGCACCCTATCATTTCTAAAAGAAATGATGACCACAATAAAACATATACAAATTAAGTTATGACTTCTTACTACTAATGGAACCAAGACTAAAGTTTGGGAAGAGGGAGTAGGGGCAAGATTATTAAAGATGTGCATTTATGAAAGTACCCTCGTATATTTCGAAAGCTTTGGGGGACAAACTCTATTATATATATGATATTTTTAAAATTTTTAAGGGAATGTTGAAAATTTTATAATATTTGGGGGGGGGGGGAATCTAATTTTTATTAGGACATAAGTAAAAAGTTTGATTTTTTAAAGAGTAAATCTTATATACACTGACGGTGTATACATTATCACGGTTGGATATATGACACATATGCAAAATTTGAGTTTCAAATTCAAATTCGAATTATATATCATGCATCTAATGGTGAAAGTATATACACTGTCAGTGTATAAAAGATTAATTCTTATTTAAATGGCAAATCTTTTATGCACTCATAGTGTATATACTAGTGAGTGTCATATATACAAAACTTGATATTCAAATTCAAATTTAAATGATGTAACATTAATCCAACCTTTTCAGAGTATACATTAATAATGTCGAAAAGATTAATTCTTATTTAAAAGAGTTACAAAAGGATTTTTAGAATCTTGGATCCACTATAAGGACATGCCAACCACTACAATTATTTCCAAGACGATCTGTCTTTTCTAATGGCAGGTACAGAATTTTTTAATCCTTGATGATTTTGCAGCGTGCTTTTATACAAAAAATTAACATAAAAAGGAACCCAAAAAAAGCTTATTTGTTATTGAATTCATCATATTGTTCAAATTACTATTTTTGGCCTTTCAGTTAACTTGAGTAGCATCTAATGCATATTTTGGTTAAATATGAGAAGAGAAAATCAGATTTGGTGCAAATAACACTATATAGCAAAGCAAACCAACAAACCTTTATTCTTTAGGGATTAAACAATTTTACGTGAAAATGTTGAGGACCAAATTACAATTTAAGGAAAATCTTAAGGACTATACCACCAATTTGCACGTTCGAGAAAGTGCTACTTTCTTGAACGCGCACTTTCTCGAACGTGCAAATTGGTGGAATGGTCCTTAATATTTTCATTAAATTGTAAATTAGTCCTTTATTTTTTCAACTAAAATTGTTTAATCCCTAAACGTTTGTTTTGGCTTGCTTTGCTTTGGTATAAAATATTAATAGGATACGATTGTAGTGGTTGGCATGTCCGTATAGTGTTGGTTATTAGCATATCTAGCGGACCCAAGATTCTAAATATCCTTTTGCAACCCTTCAAAATAATCAAACTTTTTACTTACTTCCTAGTAAAAATTAGATTTTCCCTCCAAACTTTTATAAATCTTTCAACGTTCTTTTAAAACTTTAAAATTTTCCATATATACATGTACATATACATATATATATATATATATATATATATATATATAAGAATTGGCCGGGAGGACCCTAGAGCTTTTAGAATACATGAGGGTTCCTTCTTAAATGCACATCTTCGATAATGTTGTCCCTCACCCCTTTCCCAAACTTTAGCCTCTGGTTCCATCAGTAGTGTTAAATCATAACTTAATTTGTATTATTTTATACATGTTTCATTGTGGACATCGTTTCTTTTAGAAATTACAAATTTGTGTCCATACAAAAATTTCACAAGTTACAGATGAAAGGACTTGATAGCTCATATTGTTGAATCCTTTGATCAAATTATACAACCCTAAAACCTTTAATCTACTCATTTCCCCTTAGTATTGGCAACTAGGCAAGAAAGTTTTAGTTGGTAAGAAAAAGCACATTGATATAACTTTTGTTTTTTAAATGTTTCTGTTTAACAGCAATATTTCAGTATTGTTAATCTTCAAGAGAGATCATAATCTATTATAAGTTGTCTAACAAGCAAGTATACTAGTATAGTGTCTTCCACTAGGTTTTCTTAAGTTGTCTAACAAGCAAGTATACATGCAAGAGTTTCTAAACCTCGTGTGGCACGATTGCTCAAGTAATCCATTACTAACACCAACGCTTTACAATTTCACGTACACTCGATATTGATTGAGTACATGCATTTCTCCTATCCTTGGATACTCATATAAATCCATCTCATCCTATAGAATAAGAATTAAATTTGTGTAAATGGCTGTGAATTTTAAAATCACAATTTTTGTAATTTTATTGCAATGCTTTGGAAAATCAGTTTAATCCTTTATTAGGTTTGTCGTTTACCAATAAAATAAACTAAAATAGGGTTAACCAATTAGCAATGACCAAACTCTTGGTTTTAAACGTAAGCAAAGATCATTTATGCTTACCTTTGTGACTAGGGTTCATCTATTTGGTGTTCTAAGGACATACAATAAAAAGTGAATCCACTTTTTTTTTCTTTTTTTTTATTTGCTGAGAGGGCAAATTCAATCTGTAAAAGTATTATGATTCAAGGGGTAAGTGACAGGTTGTCGAAACCTGTGCAATAATAAAATCTGCGCAAACTAAAAGTGATTTCTGTAGATAGCGGTGAGCAGGGTCGAATCCACAGGGATTGGGAGTAATTGTTTCCTTTCAAATTCACAGTGACAAGGGGGGTATTTTTATATCAGGGGTGACAATTTAAGCAATTCAACCAAAAGTAAAATAATAAAAATAAAACAGCCAACTAGAAATTAAATAACAATTTACTAAAATCAAATGAGTGATAATTAAGGATCTAGCCAAGAAATAACTTTAGCAATGGTTCACCTAATTGATCATCGATGCACAAGCAATTCCAATCATTTATTAATAAATAGGTTATAACTGCCAAACAAACGATGACAGTCAACCCCCCTTACTGTGTCGGTGATTAAGGTACGCCCGTTAACCACTACTCTAATTGAGAAATAATCTTAGGTACGACCGTAAGATTTAATTCCCCAATTGTCTTACGTATTAGAGGAGCCATATTCAAACCAAATAACGCACTACCAGGGTTATTTTAGGTTAGCCCGCGTATTCCCCTGACACAAACCCAATCATGTCAGTTATCACTATTTTGAGACAATTAAACAATTACGGATTTAACGTCCCAATTTACAATAGATTACCAAATCAACTAATTATCCAGATTCAAGACAATCAATTAATTAAATACCCATGAGCATAACAATCAAGAAATACGCGAATACCAATAAATAAAAGGAAAAAATTGAATTAAATCGATCTCACAATTTTTAGACGAACCAGAGCCTTCGTTGTTTCTTGACTAGAGTGAAGAGATTAGCCCATGTTTAATGCGAGGAACCCACACAAAATTGAAGAGAGAGCTGCGGCCATCAATTGAGGAAATGCCCAAGTTCAATTCGATCAAAGGAATAAAGAAAACCGAAATTGCAGCGGATGATTTAATGCGTTAACTTGTCTGCTCGTACCAAGGAAGAAAAAGAAACTGCTACAAGCTAAAAGGAAGGAAAGTTAAACTTTTCTCCCAATTCTTTCTCCTGACATCCGTGGAGAATCATTACCCCAAAAGCTTAGGAGAAAAGTCAAAGATGAAGCTAAAGGAAAAAAAGGTACAGCCGCTCCCCTCCCCTCCAGTCCTCTGCCCTTTTTTTTGGTTTTTATCCCCTGCTTCTCTAATGCCTCCTGCGGCGGCTCTCTAGCCAGGAAAGGAACCAACCTTTCTTCGGTTCAGCCCATGCCCAAAAGAAAAGGCCCAAAGATTTTTTTCTTTTCCAAAATTGCCCCTGGGACAAGCGCTGCTACTTGCAGTTCTTTTCTGTCAAATTGGTACTTGTTATCATATTTTTGTTCTACTCCCAGAAATAAATGCCAAATACTAAAAGTGAGTAGAATCCAACAATTAATCCACATTGAGTCAGGTAATAGGGAAAATTAATAACAAAATAAATAATAAAATCGCACCCTATCAATTCCCCCACACCTAAACCATGCTTGTCCTCAAGCATAAGAACAGTAAACAAACACCAATATTCGACAATGTCTATTGCTCTATCTACCAAATTGCCAAGATACCAAGAAAAATATATATCAAGCATCAGTGATCAAGATCCAAGAAATATAACTTCGGTTAGCTTCTAAACCATAGACACCTCTAATTTCAGATTAACTAATCTAAGAAAAAGGAATGACGTGCAACATTTATCAGCAAATGGTCCAACTATTAACCAAAATCTCAACATTAAATTCATAAATCGGCAAGCTGACTTTTATTATACACTAACACAACATTCACTTTTTTTTCATGTTTTTCTATTTTTCTATTTTTTCCTCTCTTTTTTTTTTTTTTTGCTTTTCTCAATAGTAACAAAAGATTTAGTCGCTAGCCATTAGAGCATTTTGACGCGAATTCCAACATTTGCCAGATGAAGGAGCCCGGTTACTCAGCTCCTATCGCTATACGACCACGTACTCATAGGAATTACTACCTTTTGACGCGAGAATCAACACTTTTAGGTGCAGATCCCCGGTTACTCAGTAGTAACTAATAGCGGAGTACAGTCAAGTTTATTCATAGCTAAAAATCACAAAAACTCAATATAACACAAGAACCAAAAGAAAACTTGCATCAGCTAGCCTCATTTTCAAACATGGAGAACTAAAGTTAATAATTGGACCAATTCACATGAAAATGCCAGCAATCATTCCCCATGCCTAGGAAAATTAACCAAAAATTATAAGAGTAAAACAATCATCGATATTCACCAAAGAGATGTTTTTGGATTCAACCACATTAACTTGATACTCTTTTATTATTAAAACTTGGCAAAAGTAGAAATAGAAGCAACAATCCAACATCAAACCTTGGCATGCACAGAAGAGCTAGGCAGATAAATAACAAAAAGTAAGCGAAAACTAGATAAATAACAAACTAAAAATAAAAGAAAAATATCTGAAAACTAAGAACTAGAAAAACTAACACCATAACTGCTCCCCCCCACACCTAAATTCTACATTGCCCTCAATGGAGGTAATAAAGTAATTAAAGCGAAGAGAACAATGAAACTTCCCTATTGAACAGCTAAGGGATAGGAGGGAACAGTGGAGGGAAGCCGAGTTCTGAGACATCCTTGCCCCTTGGCGGGTGATGTTCGTCACTCTCTCAACTACGTGATGAATCTGAGCCCGCAAGTGGTGCGACTTAACATCAGAGGCCATCGGTGGGAGAGGCGTAGAAGAAGAGGGCTTGGGTCTTACCATTTTCTCCAAATGTCATTTCAATCAACAAGAGACAATAATTGCCCACAAATAATGTAAACAGCAAATTCAAAACAATAACAAATAAAAAGCCAGCTCAATGAACAAAATGCACAATTCAATCACCCCCAGGTTATACAAATACTCCAACACGTATAGCAAATAATCCCGCGCAGATTACCCCAAGCAAATTAAAATTGATGGGCAGATTTTCCCAAGCAAGTCAATTAGACACAACCGATCACCAAAAAGCAAAGGAAGGGCCACAGTAGCCCCCCAATTCAACAAACAGGCACAGAAAAATACCCAACCAACGGCACTTCAAGGGGCACAAGACAGAAACTAACAAAGCAGCAAGTGATACCCACAGGGATCCCAACAGAGCAGTGAATTCAACTAATTTGAGCAAGTGAAACTCAACAAATGTCACCAAGTGGACAATCAATTACCCAATTCAAACGACCAAAATTAGCAATGGAGCCAAGCAGCAGGCAATTCCAGCAACCACCGTTTAGAATTCGAGAAACAATTCAAGTACTAAAACTCAAAAGTCAAATAGGCAGTCATGCACATAGGATTAAGAAATTTAAAGCAACACCGCAACCAGTACCACTGGTGTACACACAGGGAGGAGTTAAATCAAACGGACAACCCAAGAAACTAACGCCACTAAATTCCAGCAGAGGAGTACTTTAGTGAGACCAATAAGGAAACCCAGCAAAGGATATTCAAAACAGGCAGGTAATAGGTGTAATGGTACCTCCACCGTGGTGATAGAGAGAAGGAAAGAGAGAGAGACGTGACCGTGGGTGGAGAGGAGAGAGTTGATGGAGGTGCTCGACGGTGGCCGCAGGCGCGCGTGGGCAGCGGTGGCGGGCTATGGGAGTAGCACTCTGTGGGTGGCTGCTGCTGCATCAGGGACTGTTAGCGGCTGGTAGGCGAGCTGGTTTGCGTGAGGGAGGAAGCGGCGCGAGCAGTGATGGCAGTTGGCGGACGCGGCGTGCGGCGTTGGCGAAGTGAAGCTAGTGGCACGCGGCCTGGCCTTGAGCGGGTGTCGTCGAGGTGGGTCGGACTGGAGGGGCTGCGCACGAATCGAGGTGAGGTTGGGGAGAAAGAGCTGGTAGCTTGGTGCGGCGCTCGATGGCGGTGCGCGCGAGGTGGGCGAGCGCGAGTGGACGGTGGGCAAAGGGATTCGGACGACATAGAAGGAACAGGGGAGAAGGAAGAAAGAAGAAGAAAAGAAAGAGGGAATTTTTTTTTTTTTTTTAAATTCGCATCTTGAAAATCTAAGCTACCGTGAAATAAGGAAAAAAAAAAATTTTTTGAAACTTTTTTTTTTTTGAAATTGAGAAACCTAGCTACAGTTGAAAAAAAATTCTTCTTTTTTTCTTGTTTTAAAAAAATGAAATAATAATTTTTTTTTCAAATTTTATTTTCAAAATTCAAAATTAGAGATTGATAGAAAATCAATAACCGTTCTTGAGTTTTGAATACTTACCTTTCCCGCGAACGTGACGCGGGCACGTCATGAAGGCACGGAAACTGGAGCTTTCCAGGTTATTTGACGCGGGCACGTCAAGAGGGTAAGAACTCTTTCTGACGAATCTGACCGTGAGCTCTTCATATGTTATGACACGTGCGCGTCATGTCAGAGTGATACCTATGAATCATCAAAAATGAAAATTGAAACCAGAAATCAGTCAAACTCAAGAAAAACATATTTAAACTAACAAACAAAATCGAACAAATAACTGAAAGAGATTGGGTTGCCTCCCAATGAACGCCTCTCTTTAATGTTTTTGGTTAGATATTATCATATTTTGTTCATGGAGGATAAAATCTTGTGGCTCGTCTTAATGCTTCATCCTCTATATAATCCTGATAGCTCTCGTAAATAGAGTAATCCTTGGGCACACGAGTTACGGTCTTCCATGTACTAGTTGATGGCGCCAAATAATCAAGCAGTGATCTCCATTCTTCATCCACTCCTCCATCAAGAGCATTCAACGGTTCAAGATATTTGACCATAGCTACTCTTAACTCATTTCTGCAATGAGACTCAAACACTTCCGGTATAACAAAATCAATCTCATTAACAGAAGTTATATAGTAAGAATTAGGGGAATATAGATTAAGGGATGGGGTGGGTGTCATCGCATTTAGTAATTGCTCACTGGATTCGTTCACTAGGGTAATTTGATGTTGGAGTCTCGTGTCTTCCACTTCAACTTTCTTTTCAACTGCATCTTTGGATCCTCCTTCTTGAGACTCTTGCAGTTCCATATCACTTGTCAGGATAATTGCACTCTCACCTTCCTTAGAGTCATTGACAGTCTGTGAGGGCAATTCTGACATGAATGACGATTATTGAGACTCTTGCTGTTGAAAACTCATTGGCCCCTTTTCATAATTAACGTTGGAGTTATCCCACCATCCTTGATCATACCGCTTTGAATAAGGGTCATACCACGTTTGAGATCGAGGTGAAGAATCTCCAAATTTTTTTTTTAATATAGTCACTCAGGTAGTCTTGATATTCGGGGCACATACCGGTTGAATGATCCCTGGCATAACAAATTTCACAGGTTGCAGCAGCCATTCTTTTTCTAAGAGAGTTTAGTGCGTCTGAATATGCAAACTTAGAAAAAAAATAAGCCTTATTGCCTTCTCTGGAAACAAAATCCAGTCTATCACCAAAATACGGAGTGTTAGAAGCCATAAACTATATTAAAAAAAATAAAAAAAAAGATGAACTCAAAAAGAAACAAATTAATCTGGCACCAGTCCCCGGCAACGGCACCAAAAATTGGCAGGTTGTCGAAGCCTGTGAAATAATAAAACCTGCTCAAACTAAAAGTGATTTCTGTAGATAGCGGTGAGCAGGGTCGAATACACAGGGATTGGGAGTAATTGTTTCCTTTCAAATTCACAATGACAAGGGGGATATTTTTATATCAGGGGTGACAATTTAAGCAATTCAACCAAAAGTAAAATAATAAAAATAAAACAGCCAACTAGAAATTAAATAACAAATTACTAAAATCAAATGAGTGATAATTAAGGATCTAGCCAAGAAATAACTTCAGCAATGGTTCACCTAATTGATCATCGATGCACAAGCAATTCCAATCATTTATTAATAAATAGGTTATAACTGCCAAACAAACGATGACAGTCAACTCCCATTACTGTGTCGGTGATTAAGGTACGCCCGTTAACCACTACTCTAATTGAGAAATAATCTTAGGTACGACCGTAAGATTTAATTCCCCAATTGCCTTACGTATTAGAGGAGCCCTATTCTAACCAAATAACGCACTACCAGGGTTATTTTAGATTAGCCCACGTATTCCCCTGACACAAACCCAATCATGTCAGTTATCACTATTTTGAGACAATTAAACAATTACGGATTTAACGTCCCAATTGACAATAGATTACCAAATCAACTAATTATCCGGATCCAAGACAATCAATTAATTAAATACCCGTGAGCATAACAATCAAGGAATACGCGAATACCAATAAATAGAAGGAAAAGATTGAATTAAATCAATCTCACAATTTTTAGGCTTAACCAGAGCCTTCGTTGTTTCTTGACTAGAGTGAAGAGATTAGCTCATGTTTAATGCGAGGAACCCACACAAAATTGAAGAGAGAGCTGCGGCCATCAATTGAGGAAATGCCCAAGTTCAATTCGATCAAAGGAATAAAGAAAACCGAAATTGCAGCGGATGATTTAATGCGTTAACTTGTCTGCTCATACCAAGGAAGAAAAAGAAACTGCTACAAGCTAAAAGGAAGGAAAGTTAAACTTTTCTCCCAATTCTTTCTCCTGACATCCGTGGAGAATCATTACCCCAAAAGCTTAGGAGAAAAGTCAAAGATGAAGCTAAAGAAAAAAAAGGTACAGCCGCTCCGCTCCCCTCCAGTCCTCTGCCCTTTTTTTTGGTTTTTGTCCCCTGCTTCTGTAATGCCTCCTGCGGCGGCTCTCCAGCCAGGAAAGGAACCAACCTTTCTTTGGTTCAGCCCATGCCCAAAATAAAGGGCCCAAATATTTTTTTCTTTTTCAAAATTGCCCCTGGGACAAGCGCTGCTACTTGCAGTCCTTTTCTGTCAAATTGGTACTTGTTATCAAATTTTTGTTCTACTCCCTAAAATAAATGTCAAATACTAAAAGTGAGTAGAATCCAACAATTAATCCACATTGAGTCAGGTAATAGGGAAAATTAATAACAAAATAAATAATAAAATCGCACCCTATCAATTCCCCCACACCTAAACCATGCTTGTCCTCAAGCATAAGAACAGTAAACAAACACCAATATTCGACAATGTCTATTGCTCTATCTACCAAATTGCCAAGATACCAAGAAAAATATATATCAAGCATCAGTGATCAAGATCCAAGAAATATAACTTCGGTTAGCTTCTAAACCATAGACACCTCTAATTTCAGATTAACTAATCTAAGAAAAAGGAATGACGTACAACATTTATCAGCAAATGGTCCAACTATTAACCAAAATCTCAACATTAAATTCATAAATCGGCAAGCTGACTTTTATTATACACTAACACAACATTCACTTTTTTTTCATGTTTTTCTATTTTTCTATTTTTTCCTCTCTTTTTTTTTTTTGCTTTTCTCAATAGTAACAAAAGATTTAGTCGCTAGCCATTAGAGCATTTTGACGCGAACTCCAACATTTGCCAGATGAAGGAGCCCGGTTACTCAGCTCCTATCGCTATACGACCACGTACTCATAGGAATTACTACCTTTTGACGCGAGAATCAACACTTTTAGGTGCAGATCCCCGGTTACTCAGTAGTAACTAATAGCGGAGTACAGTCAAGTTTATTCATAGCTAAAAATCACAAAAACTCAATATAACACAAGAACCAAAAGAAAACTTGCATCAGCTAGCCTCATTTTCAAACATGGAGAACTAAAGTTAATAATTGGACCAATTCACATGAAAATGCCAGCAATCATTCCCCATGCCTAGGAAAATTAACCAAAAATTATAAGAGTAAAACAATCATCGATATTCACCAAAGAGATGTTTTTGGATTCAACCACATTAACTTGATACTCTTTTATTATTAAAACTTGGCAAAAGTAGAAATAGAAGCAACAATCCAACATCAAACCTTGGCATGCACAGAAGAGCTAGGCAGATAAATAACAAAAAGTAAGCGAAAACTAGATAAATAACAAACTAAAAATAAAAGAAAAATATCTGAAAACTAAGAACTAGAAAAACTAACACCATAACTGCTCCCCCCCACACCTAAATTCTACATTGCCCTCAATGGAGGTAATAAAGTAATTAAAGCGAAGAGAACAATGAAACTTCCCTATTGAACAGCTAAGGGATAGGAGGGAACAGTGGAGGGAAGCCGAGTTCTGAGACATCCTTGCCCCTTGGCGGGTGATGTTCGTCACTCTCTCAACTACGTGATGAATCTGAGCCCGCAAGTGGTGCGACTTAACATCAGAGGCCATCGGTGGGAGAGGCGTAGAAGAAGAGGGCTTGGGTCTTACCATTTTCTCCAAATGTCATTTCAATCAACAAGAGACAATAATTGCCCACAAATAATGTAAACAGCAAATTCAAAACAATAACAAATAAAAAGCCAGCTCAATGAACAAAATGCACAATTCAATCACCCCCAGGTTATACAAATACTCCAACACGTATAGCAAATAATCCCGCGCAGATTACCCCAAGCAAATTAAAATTGATGGGCAGATTTTCCCAAGCAAGTCAATTAGACACAACCGATCACCAAAAAGCAAAGGAAGGGCCACAGTAGCCCCCCAATTCAACAAACAGGCACAGAAAAATACCCAACCAACGGCACTTCAAGGGGCACAAGACAGAAACTAACAAAGCAGCAAGTGATACCCACAGGGATCCCAACAGAGCAGTGAATTCAACTAATTTGAGCAAGTGAAACTCAACAAATGTCACCAAGTGGACAATCAATTACCCAATTCAAACGACCAAAATTAGCAATGGAGCCAAGCAGCAGGCAATTCCAGCAACCACCGTTTAGAATTCGAGAAACAATTCAAGTACTAAAACTCAAAAGTCAAATAGGCAGTCATGCACATAGGATTAAGAAATTTAAAGCAACACCGCAACCAGTACCACTGGTGTACACACAGGGAGGAGTTAAATCAAACGGACAACCCAAGAAACTAACGCCACTAAATTCCAGCAGAGGAGTACTTTAGTGAGACCAATAAGGAAACCCAGCAAAGGATATTCAAAACAGGCAGGTAATAGGTGTAATGGTACCTCCACCGTGGTGATAGAGAGAAGGAAAGAGAGAGAGACGTGACCGTGGGTGGAGAGGAGAGAGTTGATGGAGGTGCTCGACGGTGGCCGCAGGCGCGCGTGGGCAGCGGTGGCGGGCTATGGGAGTAGCACTCTGTGGGTGGCTGCTGCTGCATCAGGGACTGTTAGCGGCTGGTAGGCGAGCTGGTTTGCGTGAGGGAGGAAGCGGCGCGAGCAGTGATGGCAGTTGGCGGACGCGGCGTGCGGCGTTGGCGAAGTGAAGCTAGTGGCACGCGGCCTGGCCTTGAGCGGGTGTCGTCGAGGTGGGTCGGACTGGAGGGGTTGCGCGCGAATCGAGGTGAGGTTGGGGAGAAAGAGCTGGTGGCTTGGTACGGCGCTCGATGGCGATGCGCGCGAGGTGGGCGAGCGCGAGTGGACGGTGGGCAAAGGGATTCGGACGACATAGAAGGAACAGGGGAGAAGGAAGAAAGAAGAAGAAAAGAAAGAGGGAATTTTTTTTTTTTTTTAAATTCGCATCTTGAAAATCTAAGCTACGGTGAAATAATGAAAAAAAAAAATTTTTTTGAAACTTTTTTTTTTGAAATTGAGAAACCTAGCTACGGTTGAAAAAAAATTCTTCTTTTTTTTTTGTTTTTTTTTTGTTTTAAAAAAAATATTTTTATTTTTTTTAATAATTTTTTTTTCAAATTTTATTTTCAAAATTCAAAATTAGAGATTGACAGAAAATTAATAACCGTTCTTGAGTTTAGAATACTTACCTTTCCCGTGAACGTGACGCGAGCACGTCATGAAGGCACGGAATCTGGAGCTTTCCAGGTTACTTGACGCGGGCACGTCAAGAGGGTAAGAACCCTTTCTGACGAATCTGATCGTGAGCTCTTCATATGTCATGACGCCAGCGCGTCATGTCAGAGAGATACCTATGAATCATCAAAAATGAAAATTGAAACCAGAAATCAGTCAAACTCAAGAAAAACATATTTAAACTAACAAACAAAATCGAACAAAAAACTGAAAGAGATTGGGTTGCCTCCCAATGAGCGCCTCTTTTTAATGTCTTTGGCTAGACATTATCATATTTTGTTCATGGAGGATAAAATCTTGTGGCTCGTCTTAATGCTTCATCCTCTATATAATCCTGTTAGCCCTCGTAAATAGAGTAATCCTTGGGCACACGAGCTACGGTCTTCCATGGACTAGTTGATGGCGCCATATAATCAAGCAGTGATCTCCATTCTTCATCCACTCCTCCATCAAAAGCATTCAACGGTTCAAGATATTTGACCATAGCTACTCTTAACTCATTTCTGCAATGAGACTCAAACACTTCCGGTATAACAAAATCAATCTCATTAACAGAAATTATAGAGTAAGAGTTAGAGGAATATAGATTAAGGGATTGGGTGGGTGTCATCGCATTTAGTAATTGCTCACTGGATTCGTTCACTAGGATAATTTGATGTTGGAGTCTCATGTCTTCCACTTCAACTTTCTTTTCAACTGCATCTTTGGATCCTCCTTCTTGAGACTCTTGCAGTTCCATATCACTTGTCAGGATAATTGCACTCTCACCTTCCTTAGAGTCATTGACGGTCTGTGAGGGCAATTCTGACATGAATGACGATTGTTGAGACTCTTGCTGTTGAAAACTCATTGGCCCCTTTTCATAATTAACGTTGGAGTTATCCTACCATCCTTGATCATACCGGTTTGAATAAGGGTCATACCACGTTTGAGATCGAGGTGAAGAATCTCCAAAATTTTTTTTTGAGATAGTCACTCAGGTAGTCTTGATATTCGGGGCACATACCGGTTGAATGATCCCTGGCATAACAAATTTCACAGGTTGCAGCAGCCATTCTTTCTCTAAGAGAGTTTAGTGCCTCTGAATATGCAAACTTAGAAAAAAAATAAGCTTTATTGCCTTCCCTGGAAACAAAATCCAGTCTATCACCAAAATACGGAGTGTTAGAAGCTATAAACTATATAAAAAAAAATAAGAGAAAAAAAATAAAAAAAATAAAAACAAGATGAACTAAAAAAGAAACAAATTAATCTGGCACCAATCCCCGGCAACGGCACCAAAAATTGGCAGGTTGTCGAAGCCTGTGCAATAATAAAACTTGCTCAAACTAAAAGTGATTTCTGTAGATAGCGGTGAGCAGAGTCGAATCCACAGGGATGGGGAGTAATTGTTTCCTTTAAAATTCACAGTGACAAGGGGAGTATTTTTATATCAGGGGTGACAATTTAAGCAATTCAACCAAAAGTAAAATAATAAAAATAAAACAGCTAACTAGAAATTAAAAACAATTTACTAAAATCAAATGAGTGTTAATTAAGGATCTAGCCAAGAAATAACTTCAGCAATGGTTCACCTAATTGATCATCGATGCACAAGCAATTCCAATCATTTATTAATAAATAGGTTATAACTGCCAAACAAACGATGACAGTCAACTCCCATTACTGTGTCGGTGATTAAGGTACGCCCGTTAACCACTACTCTAATTGAGAAATAATCTTAGGTACGACCGTAAGATTTAATTCTCCAATTGCCTTACGTATTAGAGGAGCCCTATTCTAACCAAATAACGCACTACCAGGGTTATTTTAGATTAGCCCACGTATTCCCCTGACACAAACCCAATCATGTCAGTTATCACTATTTTGAGACAATTAAACAATTACGGATTTAACGTCCCAATTGACAATAGATTACCAAATCAACTAATTATCCGGATCCAAGACAATCAATTAATTAAATACCCGTGAGCATAACAATCAAGAAATACGCGAATACCAATAAATAGAAGGAAAAGATTGAATTAAATCAATCTCACAATTTTTAGGCGAACCAGAGCTTTCGTTGTTTCTTGACTAGAGTGAAGAGATTAGCTCATGTTTAATGCGAGGAACCCACACGAAATTGAAGAGAGAGCTGCGGCCATCAATTGAGGAAATGCCCAAGTTCAATTCGATCAAAGGAATAAAGAAAACCGAAATTGCAGCGGATGATTTAATGCGTTAACTTGTCTGCTCATACCAAGGAAGAAAAAGAAACTGCTACAAGCTAAAAGGAAGGAAAGTTAAACTTTTCTCCCAATTCTTTCTCCTGACATCCGTGGAGAATCATTACCCCAAAAGGTAAGGAGAAAAGTCAAAGATGAAGCTAAAGAAAAAAAAGGTACAGCCGCTCCGCTCCCCTCCAGTCCTCTGCCCTTTTTTTGGTTTTTATCCCCTGCTTCTCTAATGCCTCCTGCGGTGGCTCTCCAGCCAGAAAAGGAACCAACCTTTCTTCGGTTCAGCCCATGCCCAAAAGAAAGGGCCCAAAGATTTTTTTCTTTTCCAAAATTGCCCCTGGGACAAGCGTTGCTATTTGCAGTCCTTTTCTGTCAAATTGGTACTTGTTATCATATTTTTGTTCTACTTCCTGAAATAAATGCCAAATACTAAAAGTGAATAGAATCCAGCAATTAATCCACATTGAGTCAGGTAATAGGGGAAATTAATAATAAAATAAATAATAAAATCGCACCCTATCAGAAAGTGACAATTTTAAAAATTTAGTGATGAATCTATCTTACTTCCTTTAGAATGTCCTTATTGTACGCTCTTAAGGAGCCAAATACAAGTTAATAGACATTTTTTAGTGAGTTAATCTTATATATATTGACAGTATATATATTATCACAGTTGGATGCATAACACGTATGCAAATTCAAATTCATATTATATATCATGCATTCAATGATAAAAGTATATACATTATCAGTGTATAGAAAATTATTCTTTTTTTAATAAGCATTTAACTGCACATTATGTTTAAAAATTAGTTATAAACCTTATCTCGAAATCAAGCAGCCGCTATGGGAATCCGCAATTCATTCCCTCCTGCTTCAACCTCCCTCTTGGGTAATACGAATTGTGTGACGAAATATTTTTGGCTTCTGTTGCAGGAAACAAGGAGAAAATGTTAAGAAGTTGGACCTTTTTCCAGGTTACGTTCATAAGTTTCAAATGTTTTATTTTGCTATGCCTATTGGGAGGAGCAAGAGAAGGAAGATTAAGCATTTTTTTCAATTTTAATTCCTTCATTTTATTTTACAAAACTATAGGGATTTATGATTTTTGAGAGAGATATTTTCGCTTTTGATTTTCTTTATTTCAGTTTTTGTTAGTCAAACGTCCTCAAGTTTGGTTTACTTTTTCTCTGAGCTTGGTAAACTTGTGCCAATTTTTGTACAAGTTGAAATCGACAGTGTTTTTTATAAATCTGAGTTTATGTTGAATTCGAATAGCCTTATTCGTAACAGTTAAACTCTTTATCATTTTTGATATAAGTAATTTAGCAGAGGTGCATAGCTTTCAAGGCTATGACAAATTGGCAGCAGTTAATGGGTTAATGATTTGAAATTGTTAGTGCAAAAAAATGTTCTCATACTAATGTGTTTGAATGCATGCATGGCATATTACGTGGACCAGTATTTAAGGCACACCCTAATGTGTGTGTAGTTGACTAGAAATGTATTTATCAAAATTATCATTTTATAAAAAAAATTTTATTGGTCAAATTTTATTATAATCTAAATAATTGTATAGAAAGATGATGGAAGTTGAGGGGATATGTAGACATTGGTGTGAGGAAATTGTAATTAGTGGGCTATCTGCTCATGGTGGAGAATTATTTTTTGGAAATGAACTCAGAAAAATTTGTCCTTATAATTAAGGGTATTTACACTGCATATTTTTAACACACAGTGACTCTCATTCCTAAGTGAAATATCAGCAAAAGGGTTAAATTCTTTTTTTTTTTTTGGGTTGAATTCAGTTTCTCAAAAAAGAAGGAAATTGAAGTTAATTTGAACAAAATTTAAGGATACGAGAATGCAATTATTACTAAGTCTAAGGCGTCCACAGCAATAGATGATGTAGGTTCCACCATTTGAGTCTTTTAGGTCTCTTTGTAGGAAAGAGTACAGTGGATTCGACTCCGATTATGATCCTCACGTTGGAAGTAGGATTCAAACACATAATTTTTTTATAAGAAAATAATCCATTATTATGAATTGAACTAACTTGTGTAGAATTCAAACACAAACTTTCGTAAGAAAATAAGTCATTGTCACAGATTGAGCCAACATGCGTCTGACCAATGAGTCATTATTTTCGTTGGCCTCACATGTCTAGCAGTTAGTCCTACTAGAATGCAGAAAGCTACGTGCTTGTTGAGGGTTCTTTAGCCTATACATGTAAGCTTTTGAGTTCTCTGTCATTCACTTAGCTTCCATTTCCACTTGGGATCGGTTCGTTTGACTCAGAAATGGAGGAAAATGGGACTACAACTCCACCATCAAAAGCTGGCAATAGCAATCTTGTGTTTGCAGTGAATGGAGAGAAGTTTGAGGTGGCAAATATTGACCCTTCAACAACTTTACTTCAGTTCTTACGTTATCATACTCGTTTCAAGAGTGCCAAGCTTAGCTGTGGTGAAGGTATCTACTTCTATCCATTGATCCGTTTCTTGAGTTCTTAATGAATTTTTTAAGTCCCTGTTTATCAGTTTCTATTTGCTGCGGTGATTTGTTGAACTGTTTTAAGGTGGATACAGAAAGCATTAAAAAAAAAGATCCAAAATCAGAATGAATGATTGAACATTTTTGTTCCCCTTCATATGATGAGTGAACTTCTTGTTCAGGCTGACTAATCATTATGTTGCAGTTTTTCCTTCCTTTTTTATTAATCTCTTAGTTTCAGCTTCTGATAAGTTTTTGAGGTTTCTTTTGTTGAGGCTGGTGTTGTTGATGGCTAGGATTCATAGGTTGGTTCCATTGTAGGAATCGCTAATCAATTATACTTCAGAAGCAATGATCTTCATAACATTTAAGGTAAAGTACTTTTTATCCGTGATTTGATGCTTTATTACATTACTCTATGGTTTAAAAATCTATATATGATTCTCTCATTTCTTGGATTAAAGCATCACGGTTAATTTTCGTGTTAAACTTAATGGTCAATATTAGATAGCCAAACAAAAATTAATAAATTTACAAATTCACCTTCACTACTTTTTCTTTTTCCATCGGGAGAGAAAAGATGATTTTAACAAATTGTACTTTGGCCTATTAAATCGTAAAAAATCTTAATTTGCCCCAAATACAAAAAAGAAGAAAGGAAAATAAAAAATAGAAAATTTGGTTTCCCTTTCTTCTTTTTGGTATTTGGGGTACATTAAGATTTATTACGATCTAGTAAGTCAAAGTACAGTTTTTATAATCATTTTTTTTCTTCCGAAAGGAAAAAGAAAAGGGGAAAGAGAAGGGAAAAAGAAAAAAATAGTGAAAGGGTGAATTTCCATTTCTAACTGTGATGCTTTAGTCTAGACAATGAGGTGGTTATGCATAGATTCTTAAACTGTAGGAACATTATCTAGTAAAGCGCCAAACCACGAGAGGGTAAAAAGCAATTTATCTTAACATTTCATAACCAATTAAACAGATTCTCTAGAATTCAATTTTTGGAGTTCAAATTGAATAAGCCAATGCTCAAATTGAATAAGCCAATGCCGAACAGAATGGTATGTTATTGGATGCCCTTCTGATAGAGAACAGAGGTTAGACTATGTTAGTAACAAGTAAACCTTTTATCTGTATGAACAAATATTTTTAGTGTTTATTGTCTTTCATTCAACATGTTATCAAGGGCAAATATTACGATATTCTGAATTCTATATTATGATTCAGATTAAAGTTTCAAGTATCTACCGGCTTTACAGGATCTTTAACTTCTTGGTGACATTAGCTGCTTTCCTTTTGTTAACTGCAAAGATTCTAAACACACCAACTCTAATTCACTGGACATGATCTTCGCTGTCGTGGAATTACATAATTATTTTTTGGTACATTAAATTCTGGTTCTCTGACATAGTTGCCTTACTTCAATGTAAGTTTTTTTGTGATGAAAGTTGAATTGCCTTCATACAACGTTCAATGCCGGGACGTTCTGCCACAAAATTTGTATGCATGGTCATTGCAGTGAATCTGAAAAGACAGAATCCGAGAGAACTCGGCTATCTTATGGCTGACTTTTCTTCAACTGTTTATAGTGCTTTAGTGCATTTGCTTTAGAAATATTTTGACATAATTTATTTCGCATTTTCTTCTACGGAATTGGTAGCAGCTTAACATGTTCAGTTTTTCTTCTAGATAGATATATTCAACAGAATTTAACTTAGTTTTTAGTTGCTTTACGTGACTATCGTGTTAGAACTTAGACGAAAGCTAATGTGGTCACATGCATTGCTTGTTAAAGCTGTTCACCAAACTGATAGTCTGTTCATTTTTTTAATGGCACAGGTGGCTGTGGTGCTTGTGTTGTTATGCTGTCTAAATATAACCCTGAGCTTGGTCAAGTTGAAGATTTCTCTGTGAGTTCATGCCTAACACTTCTTTGCAGCGTAGATAATTGCTCAATTACTACCAGCGATGGACTTGGAAATAGTAAAGATGGTTTCCATCCAATTCATCAACGATTTGCTGGATTCCATGCTTCTCAATGTGGATATTGCACACCTGGAATGTGTATGTCATTTTTTGCAGCACTTGCGCAAGCTGAAAAAGCAAACAGGCCAGAACCTCCACCAGGATTTTCCAAGCTGACTGTTGTTGAGGCTGAAAAGGCCATAGCTGGAAATCTCTGTCGCTGTACTGGATATCGACCCATTGCTGATGCCTGCAAAAGTTTTGCTGCTGATGTTGATTTGGAGGATTTGGGACTGAATTCCTTTTGGAGAAAAGGAGAGCCAAAGGAAGTTAAATTAAGGAGATTGCCTTTGTATACTCCAGATGGTAAGTTCAGTAGATTTCCAGAATTTTTGAGAGGCAGGTCGAAGTCAGCAATGATCTTGCACTTAAAAGGCAAGTCCTGGTACAGTCCTACTACTATTGAGGACGTTAAAAGCTTGTTGAACTCTAACATGATTGAGGATAATATGCAGATAAGGCTAGTAGTTGGTAACACTGGGATGGGTTACTATAAGGAACTAGATAACTACGACAGATACATTGATCTCAGATATGTACCGGAGCTTTCGACAATAAGAAAAAACCACCGGGGAATTGAGATTGGGGCTGCTGTGACAATCTCCAAAGTTATATCGTGTCTGAAGGAGGAAGGTAATGTATATTATTCCTCTGATAGCAAGCAGGTCTTTGAAAAACTTGCTGACCATATGGAGAAAATTGCTTCAGGGTTCATTAGAAACTCAGCGAGTATTGGTGGGAATTTAGTGATGGCACAAAGGAAAAGTTTTCCTTCAGATATAGCTACTATACTTCTTGCTGTAGGTTCTCTTGTTAGCATAACAAGCGGCCACAAGCATGAAAGCCTTACATTGGAAGAATTTTTTTCAAGACCGCCTATGGACTCGAGAAGTGTGCTACTCAGTGTCCACATTCCATCTTTAAAACCAAAAGGAAGTGGTTACAGCAATGAATCTAATTCCAAGTTGATTTTCGAGACCTATCGTGCTGCACCACGACCCCTGGGTAATGCTTTGCCTTATTTGAATGCTGCATTCCTGGCTGACGTATCTCCTCAAGTAAATGGACTCATAGTAAATGATATCCAATTGGCTTTTGGTGTTTATGGGACTAAACATCCAACACGAGCAAGAAAGGTTGAGGAATACCTTTCAGGGAAGATACTAACTGCCAGCATTCTATATGAAGCAGTAAAATTAGTTAAAGCAGGTGTAATACCTGAAACTGGCACTTCACATGCTGCTTACAGGACGAGCTTGGCTGTTGGTCTCCTTTTCCAGTTTCTTTTTCCATATGTCAATGTTGGTTCTGCTATTTGTGATGGTCTATCCAATGGATTTGCTGGCAATTTGCTGAAGGACTCTTCTGAAAACCATAAAGAGAATTCTCTGCATCAATCGGCAAGTTCAAAATTGTTGTCCTCTGGGAAACAGGAGGTGAAATCAAGTAAAGAGCACTATCCAGTCGGAGAACCAACGACAAAGTCTGGTGCTGCCATCCAAGCTTCTGGTTTGATTTTCTTTTCATTTTACTGGGATACTTAGTACATCTTTGAATTGGTAGGTTTAGTGATTTGTCAGATTTTAGAGTTATAATATGCTGGAAATGTGTTAGTTTTTCTTTTCATTTTTAAACATTTTACAAAATTCACTTTAGGCACATGTCTCCATATTAGCAGAATACACTGGCTGTGTCAAATAAATGTTTTAACGTGTCCTTTCTTTTCACAGTAGTTATGCCTATGATTTTCAATCTTGTTATTTGATGCTCGGACTAAAATTTGGTTTTCAAAAGCCTTCAAAACAAAACCTTTCTTTAGATAGCTAATTGTAGTCCATCTACAAGTATGCATACTGTGTTATTGGGAAATCACATTTTTGCTTCTTGGGGTTTAAGGGTCTGGTGTTCAAGATTTTGATGGTCTCATGCCAAGTTGTTTCTAAATAGGCTCTTAACTTTCAATTTATCAATTTTATGCTCTCGGACCTTATATTCTTGTTCTTAGCTTCCCCTTTTTCCATTATATATCATCATCAGTCTTCAAATTTGAATTTCTGGAGATTGATTTGCAGGAGAAGCTGTATTTGTTGATGACATTCCGTCACCTCCAAACTGTCTGTATGGCGCGTTTATCTATAGTACTAAACCTTTAGCAAGGATAAAAGGTGTGGAATTGATACCAAACAATCGAATAACCGGGGTTGCTGCTCTTATATCTTATAAAGACATTTCAGAAAGAGGGGAAAATGTAGGATCTATGACAAAGCGTGGTTTTGAACCTTTATTTGCTGATGAATTTACCAGGTGTGCCGGAGAGCCAATTGCATTTGTGGTAATTCTATGCATCCAGAATCCCCTCAGTTAATTGCAGATAGCCCTCTCATATTATGCCAATGAGTCTCATCATATACTGTTTATGTCTGTGTTTGGAACAAACTTTTTATAGGTAGCAGAATCACAAAAGTCTGCCGATCTTGCAGCGAGATCAGCTCTGGTCAAGTATGACACTGAAAATTTGGATCCACCAATTTTAACTGTTGAAGAAGCTGTTGAGAAGTCAAGTTTTTTTGAGATCCCTGCTTTCTTGTATCCAGCACAGGTTGGTGATTTCTCCAAAGGAATGGCTGAAGCTGATCATCGGATTCTTTCTGCTGAGGTAGTAGCAGTTTCTCATATCAATTGTTTTGCCGCATTTTCTTGAAGTGTTCTTCATATTCTCAAGAATACTGAAAAGCCATGCTAAGTTCCAAGTTTATCTGCTTATTTAATTTACAGATCAAACTTGGGTCTCAATACTATTTTTATATGGAGACACAAACTGCACTAGCAGTGCCAGATGAAGACAATTGCATATTAGTTTATAGTTCAACTCAGTCTGCAGAGCATATGCACATTACAATTGCAAAATGTCTGGGCATTCCTGAGCATAATGTCCGTGTAATTACAAGAAGGGTCGGCGGAGGCTTCGGGGGCAAGTTAATGAGATCAATGCCTGTGAGTATCATTAACCCGTAGATTAAGTTTTTTCTCAATGTTTTCATAGTATATGCCTTATCTTTGAGTAATTTTGGTGTCATTCAAAATGGTCTGGTCTGTGTCAAATGAGGTGTAATTTTACAGGGAAACCAAAGATGATTCTTGCTGAAAGGAGCTTCTGCATGCATTGATGCTATCCTTGTTGATTTTATTTTGATTGTAGCTTTTCCACAATTAAGTGTTTTCCTCTGTCATCAACAACATGACAGCAGTTCCTCCATTTGCTGCTGCAAACTGACGTCTAGCAATCATTTTATAGCTTACTAGGTTAGCAAACCATCTTTTATTCTGGTGGTACTTCATAAGGAATCCATATCAGGACTGTGATGGAATAAATATGCTCACCTTTCAAATGCATTTCTTGAATATGTGCACTTCTTGAATTTGAATTTAACATTTGCAACTGTTGCATAATGGCCTTTTTTTGGGGGTGACAGTTTAGTCAGATCCTTGGCATATTTTGGCATCTATAATATTGTGTAGAAAAGATCTCTATCCTGAAATACTATCATATTCTAACAATTTTGCCTCATTCTCTCTCTCTCTCTCTCTCTCTCTCTGTTGTGTGTGTGTGTGTGTGTGTCACATAGGTGTGCTGCACAGAAATTTGCATATGCATATAAACGCTCGGACATTTTGTGATTGTTTGTTAGACCTTGTTTAAATGTGGATTCTTATGTCTTCCTAGTCCTACTTTTGTTGGTACAAAAGCTTACAACTGTGTCTTTCAGGTTGCTACAGCATGTGCACTTGCAGCATATAAATTACGCTGTCCTGTCAGGACATATCTCAATAGGAAGACCGACATGATAATGATTGGTGGAAGACATCCCATGAAAATAACTTACAATGTCGGATTCAAATCAAGTGGAAAGGTCACAGCCTTGCACCTTGACATATTGATTAATGCTGGGTTATCTGCAGAAATTAGTCCCATCTTGCCGCTTACCTTGATTGGTACCCTTAAAAAGTATAATTGGGGTGCTTTGTCATTTGACATAAAAGTTTGTAAGACGAACCACTCTACCAAATCTATAATGAGAGCCCCTGGGGAGGTTCAAGGATCTTATATAGCTGATGCTATAATGGAACAAATTGCATCAATGCTTTCTATGGAGGTAGATTCTGTTAGAAATATAAATCTTCATACATTTGAAAGCCTTAAAGTGTTCTATGGGGAGGCTGCAGGTGAAGCACTAGAGTATACTTTGACAGACATGTGGGAAAAATTGGGTGCATCTTCACGTTTAGTCCAAAGAACGGAAATGATAGAGCAGTTTAATCGGATCAACACATGGAAAAAAAGAGGTATATCACGGGTTCCAATTGTGTATGGAGTGGCGGTAGTGTCAACGCCTGGCAAAGTTAGCATCCTTTCAGATGGATCTATTGTTGTAGAAGTAGGAGGAATAGAAATAGGCCAGGGTCTCTGGACTAAGGTAAAACAGGTGACTGCATATGCTCTCAGTTTAATTGGTTGTAATGGGACTGAGAACCTAGTGGAAAAGGTACGAGTTGTACAGTCAGACACTTTAAGCTTAGTGCAAGGGGGTTATACTGGTAGAAGCACAAAATCTGAATCAAGCTGTGAAGCAGTCAGATTATGCTGCAATCTCTTAGTTGAACGTCTTGCCCCGCTCAAAAGTAAGTTGCAGGAACAAATGGGTTCAGTTAACTGGGAAGTCCTGATAGTTCAAGTAAGATGCTTTTCCCAGCTTCTCGATGGTATAACTCTAGATGTTAATTTGATCAAAGCTCTGTTGTGTTTCATTTGTGAAACAAGCTTCTTGTCTTCATCCAATATCTGCTTGTCATGTAGAATTCTTACTTCAGAAACTTATAGATTCCATAACCAGTAGCTACATCAGTTCTATCAATCAAGTTCTAATGAAGCTTTTTTTTCCCGATATCTGGGATTGAACAATGAGGCCTATATTTGCATTAGTATCAAGTGATTAACCAAAAAATCTAATAAAGTATCTGGAACTATAAGCTCTAATAGAATTTCCAAGTCTGGAAAAGGAATTTTCCAATTAAATGATTACAGAATAAACACTTCATATATCAGATACAAATCATTGCTAATCTTTAAAAAATGAATTAATAGGCTATTTTGTTCAAGTATGTTTTGAGAGCTGCTGAACAACATTTTTGGAAACCTAATTTAATCTTCCGTTGCTAGAGAATTGAACATAGTCGAATGGTCAAGGGTCTCTAGTTTTCTTCTTAGGATGAGGATCTAATCCTTACAGTCTCCCTAATCCCCTTCCCACTTTTTCTTTCCCGGCCTTCCCCTTCTTTTAAAACAACCAAAAAGGAAAAGAAAATTCTTTCTTTGCTACATTCTGGAACCTGTCTAGGATTACTGGTCACACTAAATGTTTCATAAATTGTTGCGACTTTTTACACATTTCTCATTTGGGACTTCTCTGACTGTAGGCATATTCTCAATCTGTGAACTTGGCTGCACATTCTTACTATGTGCCTGCATCCAATTCCATTCATTACCTGAACTATGGCGCTGCGGTTGGCGAGGTAAATTTGTTTCCCTCTGCATTCTCTGTGAGACCATGACAAAAATTTATCTTACAAGCTATTCATAGTACTTTAAATGATGGATATTAAGTAATGCACCATTTTGATTGAGCAAGCTACTCTTACATTGGAGAAATCATGGAATAGTTGTCTGCTGTGGCCTAATGATGAATGGCGTGAAATGATGAAGCTGTTTTAATTGCAGGTAGAGATAAATATACTGACCGGAGAAACTAAAATTCTGCAAGCAGATATTATCTATGATTGTGGAAAGAGCATGAACCCTGCAGTGGATTTGGGACAGGTTAGTTATTTGTTTCTTAATAATTATCCGTATCTACTGTGATTGCTAATGCTCAACTTTATTTTTGGATTACATTTCTTGTTAGCGTGATTCAATGTACCTTAAAATTTATTGAGCAAGCTGAGCTCATGAAGAATGATAGACTATGTACTGAGATTCTCTTCTTTCAGATTGAAGGAGCTTTTGCCCAAGGAGTTGGATTCTTTATGCTCGAAGAGTTCGTTATCAACGCAGATGGATTGACAATTTCAGATGGCACATGGACATACAAGATCCCAGCAATTGATAACATACCGATGCTGTTGAATGTTGAAGTGGTAAATAGTGGACATCAGGAAAAGCGTGTTCTATCATCTAAAGGTATTTCTTCAAGTTTGTTAACTGTGTCAAAAGTAATATAATTGAATTTTTACAAGTATTGTGTTCTTTGGGGCTTTCTGGCATCACATGCTGGCTAAATCTGTTGGAATCACAACTTCAGAAATGACAAAGGGAACAGGATGGAGAATTATTTTCACTGTTATTTTCCTAATCCAAACTAAAAAATTATTTACACTGTCTTAGAACGCCCCAATGCACTACAGAATATTTGTAATCTACTTTTCTTTAAGTAATCATTCAATGATCCAAACAAGTAAATCTTAGACAACAAAGCTCGTGGTGCTGAAACCATACCTAGTTGTTTCAGCGTTCAATTGAATGTGGCTAAATGTATGATCCACCAGACTTGAGCTATTTGACTGTTCTGGTTTAGTTGAACTTCTTTGTTCAGAAGCAGAGCTACCACATTGCTAATCCAGGAATACAAATGGATGATTTATTTGTTAATATCAAGAACTATAACTGTTTTAGAAAAAAAAATGTAATGGGAAAATAGACGTAAACTTCTCACCCTTGCAATTGATGTATGAAATGAGCAGTCCTAGCAAATTGAGGTGGATAATTTGACTGGTGCACATGAACAAATCTGCACATGCAAGCAAGATAAATTTGTATCGATCTTTAACCTGGAATTGACCATTGTGTAGCCTCTGGAGAACCACCATTGGTTCTTGCGGCCTCAGTACATTGTGCAACGAGGGCGGCAATTAAAGAAGCCAGGAAACAGCTAAATACTTGGAGCAGACTCGATGGACCTGATTCAGCATTCGACTTGGATGTCCCAGCTATTATGCCTGTTGTGAAGAAAGCCTGCGGGTTGGATAATGTCGAAAAGTACCTGGAAAGCTTGCTTCATTGATTTGATGGTCCACAGGAACTTTAGCGTATATGACAATCATAGTTATAGTCGTATGGAAATATGCATGTTGTTACTCTCCTTAAACGATAGTTTATTCATCATAAAGAATGATAGTTATGGGCTCCTGTTTGATCAAATATCATTGCCTTGTCATAATTGCCCAATTTTCATATGTGCTGATCTTGTTATTCTCTGTATTTTTAAGTTGGCTATTGGTACCAACGCTGAGCCTGTTGCTTGGTAAATGACTGTGTGAATCACTGAGGTTGGAATCCAATGGCTATGGGAGGGCTATTAGAGTCTTCCTTATTATCAGGTTCAGAATTCGAATCGTGTATCTAACAGTTGGAGATGAGAAGGATGTTGGATAGGGTAAGAGGGTTTTAAGAAAAAATGACTCTTCTCGTGTACTTTTGTGTTAAATTAAATTCATGCAATAATGTAAACAAACTGTCATCTATGCAGCTCCAAAAAAAAAAAAAGAAAAACACTACTATCACCCATGCAACGAGCGATTACATCTCTCGCAAACTTATTATGACCATGTAAATTTTATTAAAAAAAAAAAACTTGAAGGATAAAGGGCTACCATCTTGCTAGCTTGCAGGCGATTAATTCAATATTTCACTCAAGAAAAATTCTAAGTTCATGGTTTTATCACATTGTCATGAGAATGGAATCATTACATCAATAGAAAATCAAGCCAGTCATGAGTAGATTGCCAATGACACATTTATATGTGGAAGTGCCACTATCCCCAACCTATATTCCAATGGTGCCACATTAAATATAGTAAATCAGTAGTAAATAAGGCTGAATTTGAGTCTTAATCCCAAATAACTGTGGCAACAAAAAAATACAGTAATTACATTACAAAAGTTAAAAGAAGGGAGTTGTTGATATAGCAATGATTTTATATAAATCAAGTGATTAAGATTTTAAAAAATTTACTCTTTAATGTGAAAAACGACAAAACGAATTATCACCTATTTCTTTTATTTGGATTTTTCTTTCTTTCTCGTTCTCCGAGATAGCTACCTGAGGCATAAGTGACCGTGAGTTAAGTCATCTTCGTTTCCCTTTCTCTCTTGCAAGAATTGGAGCATCCCGGAAATTAAAAAGGGTCAATTACATTTACCTCCCATAAAGTTATAGAAAATTACAAATCAAACTCTTACGTTTGAACAAAATATAAAAAATTGACAGGTGTCGAACCTGTGTAATAATAAAAACCTACTCAATAAAAATATAAATTTTGTATATAGCAGTGAGTAGGGTTGAATCCACAGGGATTGGGGATAATTTGTTTCTTCTAGAGTTCAGAGCATGGGGGATTTTTGGAAAATATAAATAAATAATTAACTAAATCAAAGCAACACACGAAAATAAATATGAATGAACAATAATATATACGACTCTAACCAAAGGTGCAACTTTTCAGATATGGTCCATTCAACTGATCATCGATGCAAAATAATTCAATTATTCATTCATAGATTGGTTATAGTTGCTATACACACAATAAACAACCAACTTTTCCTCACTTTTTCAATAGTCAAGGTACGACGGTTAACTATTTCCCTAACAAAGGAATAACCCTACGTACGACCGTAGGATTTAATTCCTCGATTACATTAAGAATTAGAAAAACTCAACCCTAATCAACAAACACGTTACGAGAGTTTGTTTAAATTAGATCATACGTTTCCCTAGCATAGGACCAATCACACTAGTTACCACTGGTATTAACCAATTAAACAATTATGGATTTAACAGGTTAATTTGACAGTAGATTATTAGGTTAATTCGAATATCGGGTCCTTGACATTCAAATAACACAACAATCATACGAAGTTAAATCAGAAAACATACAAATACCAGTGAATAAAAGAAATAAGTACAATAATTTGATCTTACAGATGTTTGGAACCGAGTCTTCAAATTGACATTCGACTAGAAAATGGAGATTTAGTTACGCATCCTCAAGGGAAATCCACTGCACTCCATTGATAACAATTGGTTTTTTTTTTCTCTAAAAACTAATGAAAGAAGACCAAGAAGAAAGACAAGTGACAGCCGTGATACTTCAAAGAATCCCTACCGAAATTGTTGCTGGCCAACTCCTAATCAAACGGGAATCCGACTTTTTCTTTCCCTTTTTGTTTCCTACTTAACATCAACTACTAATAATAAGATATATTCCCCAAAATAGATAAAGGAAACTATTAAAGATAATTTTCAAAATTTCTTAAGACTAATAATGAAAATTAAAGTTATCAAAATCTTCCTCCAAAGATGTCCATATTTGACTCGGGCTTGGAAACTGACCCCGAACGTGCGAATCCCAAATTAACTGGAAAACTGCCACTTAATCACGTTTTGTTCTTTTTCCTACAATTAGCACCATTAATCACATATAGGTAGAATCCATCAATTAAAACAATATTTGGTTACAATTAAGAGGAAAATAATTATAAATTAAATAACAATTTTGTACCCTGTTAAAAAGCGCCATCGAACGCTTAAGTTTGTAATGCATGATCCCTCACATTAGTCAACTAATGGCAACGTTCCAAATTCATAAAAGTCAGCATTAACTTTGTACCTTGTCCCTAGACTACCTAAAATTCCATTACTGTAAGTGTATAGGTCGTATACAAGTATAGAAAAGATTTTGAGTGTTGATCCCACACAGAAGATTAATTAACGTATCAATATTTATTGAACTACTCTACTATTTAGACTATTGTCAGTGCAAGCAAATAAATATATACTACATATAATAAACGAAATGAAAATCACAAGCTAAAGCTCCTAGGGATTAGGTTTTCTCACTACCTTTTCTAGTTAAATAATCCGATTAATTGAGTTTTATCTTTTTAACTAAATAATGGTGTAATTTTTTAATATATGTGATACCCACTTTCGCAATTATATTTTCTATACCCATAATTAATCTATGTTTACTTTCATGGTTATGAAACTAGTTATAAACTCAATAGGGCTCGTGAAATTACATGGTTAAAATCATAAAAATATACCTCTAATTTTGTGAGTCTACAAAAGTGTATCAAATCTGGCTACGACTAGATCTTTCCTAGGCAACTAGATCTTGTCATAGGGGGAGGGAGAGAGGGGTAGTGATGGGAGAGAGGGGAGAGGAGGGGGAATGAGAGGGGAAGAGGAAGGAAGGGGAAATGGGAAAGTGAGGAGGGGATGAGAGAAAATAAAGGGGTGGTGGCTGGTGGCGCAAGAGGAAGGTGGCAATGGAGGAAGAAAGAAGAAAAAATAAGGGGCTGGCGTCTGCGTGGCAATGGAGGAGGAAGGAAGAAAAAAAAGAAAAGGAAAAAGGAAAAGGAAAAGAAATTGAAAAAATTAACAAAAGATTAGTTACCGATACCACTATAGGTCAAAAAGTGTTATTCCATTCTAGTATGAATCACAATGGGGAGTTATGTGGACATTTTTTAATAATAGAAGAGTTTCGGAGGAAACCACTGAAAATGGGAAACCACATATAGTGACTAGTGGGAGGACCACTGAAGCTTAAAGTTTTTGTGGCGACTTGGCTATTGAATTTATTGGATTTTACCTCTAAAAAAAATGAGTACAAATAACATTTCTAAAAAAAAAAAAATCCAAATTCCAAGCTAAAAAATGGCGCTCCACAATGAACTCCACCATACTAGCGTCAAAACCTCATAACCATATAGATAAAGAGGGAACCCCACTGCCATATAGGATGGTCGTCCGCCCATGTGCGGCATGGGGATTGGTTGGTGGTGATGATGTGGGACTTCAGGCCAGATACTTTTTCTCATCCTTTTTTTTTGCATGGACCTTAATTCTTTTTTCCTCAAAAATAGATATGCTGATGCCATCATTGTTTCTTTTCCCGTTAGTCGTTAGTCATTAGTCATTAGTCATTAGTCAATTTTTGTCAGAGTTACTTCTTGGTCAATGGTGAAATTACGCTTTTCCCCTGAAGGCTTTATTTTTTTTACTTCTTTTGCTGCTTTTGTATTTGTTGGTAATACTCTGTGCGTGTGTGTCCATCTTTGTCAAATGCCTTCTACCGCCAAATTTTCATTGTCCGAGAACAATTGTTTTGAAGGCTTGCTTTCACTCTTAACAATCTGACAGCTCATCTTTGTACGGCCATGGTAGGATATCTCGTAACCATTGGACAAATCCTTCGGTTTTCTATTGGACGTTTCTTCTTTTTGGGTTCCGTTTAGGTTGTTTCTCTTCATTCCACCTTCTGCTCGCTGGTTTTTGCTATCACTTGTTTGCTGTGTTTATGGTGAGTGTGCTCTGTCCTCGTTCTTGCAGCTCTGTTTGTCTTATATTCTTTTTGTTTTGTATCTTGTCCTGTTTTTTTGCTTTTAGGTGGTTACTGTTGCATTTCCATCTTCCATAAACACAGGTACAGGTTCTTGCTCTTTTTTCTATTTTTTATGGTGAGGAAAGGTAGTGTTGCCTGTGTTGATGTTGTGCATGTTTATGTTTCTTTTACTTCCGCAGGTTTTCTGCCTTTTCTCTCGTTTTTAAACTCTTTTCACCTATTTCTTAGTCATTTCCATCATTCCAACCTTGCCTTGTGCCTTCTGTTTTTGTTCGTTTGTCAATTTTCTTTAACCTTCTTTCTTTTTGCACTTTATTTGTTTGATGTAATGCTTGTTCGTGCCATTTGTAGCCTGTTTTCCCTTTTTTTACCTTCTTTTCCATGTTCTTCTTTCTTGCTTCTGTTGTTCTGTGCATGCTAAAGGTTTGCTTGTTTTTTTGGATCCTATAGTGGTTGGTTGCGCCGGTCTTATTTCCCTTTGTCTTCCTTTTGCTTTGGAGAGGTGTGCTTCCAGTCGATGCTTATTTGAACTAGTTCAGGTTTTTAAACTATTTTGAACTCCTATTTTTTCCTTTAAATAGATTTGTTCTGCCTTGTCCTTTTTCGTGCTGTTCTGCATTCTTTTATTGTTGTCTTGCTGTGTTGGAACTTCTTCTTGGAAAAATTGCTCTAGCCTGTGTTGTATAGCTTTGTTGCGTCTTTTAGGTCAGTTACTGTTTAATTGTATCTATTCCGTTTTTTCTCCTGATTGTCTTGTGCTTTGGATATTGTTGAGTCATTTTGTTTTTGGTTGTTGGTCTTAGTTTATGTTCTTGAGTCTTCCAATCTAAGAACATGGATAAGAATGCAAGGCATCGTAAACGCTATGCGGAAATGCCAGAGCATGAAAAGGCCGATCTTTTGCGCCATCGTCGTGATGCTAATGCTGCAAAGAAAAAAAGGCTTTCAGTTCCTGATATTGGTCATGAAAATGGATCGCCTCCTAATGAGGAAGAGAGTAGCCGACATATTGGTCAAACCTGTCTTGGTTGTGTTATTCCTAGTGGTCCTTCTCGACATGGCGATGGTAGAGATTATGGCCAGTCAATTCGAACTTTGCCGGACTCTCTTAGTAATCTAGGTATTACTTCGAGTAATGGGTGGGACACTGGGGATGTTCATCAATCAAATTGGCATTTTAATGCTGAATTTACTGCATTAGATCCTCAGAATCAAACGCTCTTCTGTCTTGGACTGCATCGTCTATTTCTGTCTTCTTTTCCTAGTGGTACGGGTTGAATTTTTTCTGCTTGTGTACATTGTGCAACGAGGGCAGCAATTAAAGAAGCCAGAAAACAGCTAAATGCTTGAAGCAGACTTAAGGGACCTGATCCAGCATTCGAGTTGGATGTCCCAGCTATTATGCCTATTGTGAGAATGCTTGTGGCTTGGATAATGTTGAAAGGTACTTGGAAAGCTGGCTTCATTGATTTGATCATCCACAGGCAATTAATCTCTGTATATAAGCTATAACAATCATAGGTATAGTTGTGTATGGAATTACACATGTTGTTACTCTCCTTGAATGATAATTATTCATCATAAAGAATGATAATAAGGTCTCTTGTTTGATCAAATATCACTACCTTCTTATAGTGTCAAATTTTCCTATGTTCTTGATCTTGTTATTCTCTATATTTTAAGTTGTTTCTTGGTTCAAACTCTAAGCCTGTTCCTTGGTAAATGACTATTCTATAGTGCACTTCTGGAGGGGAAAAGAAAGAAAGGAAAAAAAAAAGGTTTGAAGGATGATGAGCTACCATTTCATTTTATCATTTAATCATTTTATCATACGATCATGGGAATGAAATTATTACATCAATAGAAAATTAAGGCACTCATGAGTGGATTGCCAATGACACAATTATGGAAGCACCAGTATCCCCACCCTATATTCCAATGGTAGTACATCAAATGTAGTAAATCACAAGTAAATAAAGCTGAACTTGAATTACCATCTTCATTAACTCCATTGGGGGTTCCTGGCAATGGCTTTCTACATTAGTTTGCCGGCGATTAATTCAATAGTTCACTCAAGAAAAATTCTGAATTCATGGCTTTGTCATTCGGTCATGAGAATGGAATATTTCATCGAGCTTAAAGAATTCATTTGCCTCAGGATGGGCCTGCCTAGAGATCATTATGGCATGTAGTCAAGACTAGAGGCGGCAATTTGGATCAAAATCCATTTATCCATCCATTTGACCCTTAATTAAATGGATTTGGATTGCCGATTTCCAGTGGTGGCTTTAAATGGTTTGACCACTTAAATTCACTTAACTTAATGGTTTTAAATGGATTATCCATATAAACCATATAAAACCAATTACTTAAAAAAAACGTCAAACCCTCTAACTCTGAAGATCCAAACCAACAAGTTCTGAAGTTTCTCACCTCCTTAGTCCTTTCGAGATTCAAACAAGGGAAAGCCACAGAGACAAAAATGAGGTGAGAGAATGAGACTGTTTAGACTATCAGAGATTAATCGAAGTGAATACCCATTCAGAATTGAAGCAATGTCCTTGAAGGCATCATTTTCTTCGATATAAAATTATAAATCGATTCCTCAGCCAATAAAGCCAATTGTGGATATTCTTCCTCCACAAGCCCCTTAAGACAATAAAGCCAGTGCTTTTAATTGTTGTTCTTCTTCCAATCTCCGCTCATGGACCGGTGATCGTGACTCTTCTTATCTCTAAGCCGTTTAATCCCACCTCCATCTGCATCGTATTTGAATATTCCATAATACCCCAGTAATGATGCCCTAATTTCTCTTTTTTTTTTTCTAAATTTTTGGTAACTGGTAAGATGAAGCCCTAAATTGTCTAAGCGACGTTCTATTTAATTCTTCAATTAGAGCACTTGATTTAGCCAGAGTTTTGAGATGCTGGTTATTAGTATACCATAAACGAAAGCAACCCTTAGTTTTTGATGATGTTAAAGGTAGTATGGAAATGTTGGCCAATGGGTCGACATGTATGAAGATGTACGACCCGGACATTCTACAACTAGTGCGAGATTGTAGAATTTTGTTAAGATTTGAGGATTAGATACTTTGCGAGCTTTAATCCATTTTCTTCAGCAAACGGAGAAGAAGACAAATAAGAAATAGAAAGAAGAAAACAGAAGTGGAAAATAAACCAAAAAGATAAAGGAAGGAATTTCCTATTTGATAGTTAAATGGATAATTGGATATCCATCATCCATTTGGATCCAATCCACATACAATCATTTACTAAATGGATTTAAGTGGATTAGACCATTTAATCCATAATCTATTTATGTGAAACCAATTATAATCCATATATCCATTTTGACACCTCTAGTCAGGACATATCTCAATCGAAAAACTGACATGATAATGATTGGAGGAAGACATCCCATGAAAATCACTTACGATGTCAGATTCAAATCAAATGGAAAGGTCACAGCCTTGCACCTTGACATGCTAATTAATGCTGAACTCTCCGCAGAATTTAGTCCCAACATGCCGTTAACCGTAATTAGTGAAAATACGTTTGCCTAATTTTGTTTTGAATGAAGGTAGTTAACGAATGTAAGTATGTTGGATTCAATTGATTTCTAGGTTTTTCTCCGACATACTAGGAAACCCTTGCGGCTAGGTTTTGTTTTGATCCTGATGACGGCTGCGGCGGCGAAGCCGCCGGAGCGTGGCGGCCAGATTGTGGCCCCTTCGTTTGCGGCAGTAGTTGGCCGTTCCAATGATGAGATTGGGGTAACGCTGGGTGTTGTCTCAACATTCAGAGGTGAGCCTTCTCTTCGTATCTCTCGCCAGGAGATTGAGAGTTTGGCTGCTCCCTTCCACCAGGCTCTGGTAGGGAGATTCAGTGCGGGCAGGCCCTCCATGGAGGCCATACAAAAATTCTTTGTGACGCTGGGGCTCAAAGGACATTGCTCAGTGGGCCTCCTGGACGAGAAGCACGTTCTGATTAGACCAGTGGTGGACGATGATTATACTCGCTTGTTTGCTCGCAGGGTCTGGTTCATAGGTAAGTCACCAATGTCGATTTCGAAGTGGAGCATGGACTTCAGGTCTGGCCAAGAGCTTTCAATTGCTCCAGTTTGGGTAAGTTTCCCAGGTCTGCCTATTCCCTTTTTCCAAAGGAATCAGTTGATGCAGTTAGCCTCTACGTTGGGGCACCCCCTCAAGTTGGATGCGGCAACCGGTGATCTTCGTCGGCCCTCTGCAGCGCGAGTGTTGGTAGAGGTAGATATCTCTTTGCCTCTTGCTAAACGCGTTTGGATAGGAGATGAGGAATATGGATTTTGGCAGCCCGTGGACTTTGAAAACATTCCTCCTTACTGCTCTTTCTGTTCCAAGTTCGGTCATCAGCAGGACAGTTGTTTTCGGAGGGATCCTTCCCTGCGGCCTGTGAAGGTGGGGCGGGCTTCCTTGAAACTTCAAGAGGTTTCTGCGCCTGTCACGAGTTTGGATAAGGGTAAAGCTAAGCAGGGTGAGCCTGGTATACCTGCAGCGTCGTCAGGTAGTGTTGGGGAAGAGGTAGCTGGGCTGTTGGCTCCAGTCCAGAAGCAGCTGCTGCTCCAGGGAGCGGTATTGGAGGTGCCGGTGGAAGCAGCGGCTGGGCAGCAGTTTGGGGAGGTCGAAGTGGAGGTTGATACTACTTCTGACCCTGTGAAGGTTTTGGAGGATGAGGGGATGGAGCAGGATATGGGGCAGGCGCCCACAGTTGTGGATGATGCGCATCAAGATGTCGGTTGTGGAGGAGTGCAGGACGTGGGGATGCAGCAGGAGCAGCAGGGTGATGTAGAACTGGGTGATAGTTTGGAGATTATCCTCCCGCATGCTGCTGAGGTGCGAGGGGATGGTGTGGATGGGAGCAAACCAGATGATGTTGAGGCGCGATCTGTTGCCCTTGTGGGAGATCAGACGGTGATGTCCAGCAGTGACGAGGAGGCCCTTTCAGTGGGCTCCTTATCCCCACGATTTTCTATGGAGCTGGTGCGAATCCAGGATGCAACCATAGTGTCAACAGCTGGAGTTATTGACAATTCGGTGGCGGCTTTGAGGAACAAACAAAAAGGTAATCGTGCACATTTTCCCTCTGACAGGCAATTACGTTCTAAATTGATAAATTCACAGAATTCCCTTCCTACTTTGTCCAATGATTAAAGGTCTATTTTGGAATGTTCGGGGCATTTCTAAAGCTCCGAAATTGAGAAGGATTAAAAAATTGATTCGAATGAACAATCTCCAATTTTTGGCTTTTTGTGAACCTTGGTTGGAGGTTGATAAAGTTGAACAGTATAGACACAAATTAGGTTTTCATGGAGTGGTGCATAATGTGGTGGGTTCGATCTGGGTTTTCTTCCAAGAGCCTTTTTCTGGCTTGGTGGTTGGAGAGAGCCCCCAGCATGTGTCAGTGCGATTTTCTCACGATCATGTGCCGGGCTCCCACCTTGTTGTCTCCTTTGTGCATGCGCGATGTACACCTGTGGAGAGGTGTGAGCTATGGGAGGGTTTAATGCGGGATAACCCAGGTTCCGCTGCATGGCTTGTGGGTGGGGATTTCAATGTAATTTTAGATGCTGAGGAGAAGAAAGGGGGTCGGGCTTTTAATCCTGGTGAAGCTATGGAGTTTAGACAGTTTATTAATGAGGCTAATCTCATGGATGCCGGTTTTTCTGGGGCTCAGTTTACCTGGTGTAACAATAGACATGGCAGGGCAAGAATCTGGAAAAGATTGGATCGGGTTTTGGTGAATGAAGGTTATTCTGACACGGGGATGTCATTGGCGGTGTCGCACCTAGCCCGGGAGTCATCAGACCATGCTCCGCTCCTTCTTTCAGTGTCAACCAGATTGGATACTAAGCCGAGGTCGTTCAGGTTCCTTAATGTCTGGACGAGGCACGAGGACTTCTTGCCTATGGTTCAGGATTCTTGGGAGCAACCGTGCGTTGGACCCCCTTTGCAAGTTCTCTGTTGCAAATTAAAGCGGTTGAGGGGTACTATACGGGATTGGAGTAGGAGGGTTTTTGGGGATATTTTTCAGACAGTTAGGTAAAAGGAAGAGGAGGTGCGGTTGGCAGAGGTCCGTGTAGAAAGCGATGATTCAGATGCTGCTAGGGTGCATTTACATCTTGCCAAAGGCCAGTTGCGAGCGGCCTTGAGAGTGGAGGAGTTGTTTTGGAAGCAGAAGGCTCGGGTTAGGTGGCTTCAGGAGGGAGATCGAAATACAAGGTTCTTTCATTCTGTCGTCAAAAATAGAAGAGTACGTTCGATCATTCACAGGATTAGAAATGGGCAAGGGGAGTGGGTGGAGTCGGATGATGGGATTAGAGCAGAGGCGATACGGTATTTCGAGGGGTTGTTTACGGATCAGCGTCCAGCATCTTCTTCTGAGTTGCTTCAGCATATCCCAACAATTTTGACTGATGAGGAGAATGATTTGTTGGAGCAGTTTCCCTCTGCGGTGGAGATTCGAAATGCGGTTTTTGCGATGGATGGGGAGAGTGCACCGGGGCCGGATGGATATACGGGTAAGTTCTTTACGGTTGCTTGGTCAGTTGTCGGTGCGGATGTTGTTAGCGCAGTGTGTAGTTTTTTCTGTGGGGCGGAGTTGCCTCGGGCTATTACAGCGACCTCCATTGCACTCATTCCTAAGGTTGGGCACCCACAGGATTTTTCTCAGTTTCGCCCGATTAGCTTGTGTAACTTTGTTAACAAGTTGATTTCGCGAATTTTGGCGGATCGCTTGGCCCGAATCCTTCCAAGGATTATTTCCCCACAGCATAGTGGTTTTGTTCGGGGGCGGCTTATATCGGATAATTTCTTGCTGGCACAAGAGTTGCTCTCTAATATAGGGAGGACCTCCAGAAATGCCGATGTAGCTCTGAAATTAGATATGTCAAAGGCTTATGACCGTGTTTCCTGGATTTTTTTGACAATGGTTTTGAGGAGATTTGGTTTTAGGGAGCAATGGATTGATAGGATTTGGAGATTGGTCTCGAATGTTTGGTTTTCGGTCCTAATCAACGGGGCCAGTGTGGGTTTCTTTAAGTCTACGCGAGGGCTTCGTCAAGGGGACCCGTTATCCCCAGGTTTGTTTATTATTGGCGCTGAGGTGCTGTCCCGCTCTTTGAACCAGTTAGTGGAGCATCGGGAGTTCAAGTGCTTTTCAGTTCCGCGGGGCTGTCCTATGATCACGCATCTCAGTTATGCAGATGACGTCCTGGTTTTTTCAGGTGCTTCATCCGCTTCGCTGAGATGTGTTATGCAGATTATTGGAAAATATGAAGCAGTTTCGGGGCAGGAGATTAATGTTCAAAAGAGCGGGTTCATTGTGCATGCTAAACTGCCTAGTCAGTGTGTGGCAAGGATTCAACGGGTAACTGGTTTTGGTCTGAAGTCGTTTCCCGTGCGTTACTTGGGGTGTCCGCTTTTTGTGGGGTGCCGGAAGTGTCTATACTTCATGGAGCTGGTACAGTCAGTTATTTCAAAAGTTTCTTCATGGCGGTCCAGATTTCTATCCAATGGGGGTCGGATTGTACTCATCAAACACGTGCTTTCAGCAATCCCAACTCATTTATTGGTAGCTTCATGCCCTCCAAAGGGAGTTCTAGCTTTAGTTGAACGGGCTATGGCAAATTTTCTCTGGGGGGAGCGGGAAGGTGGCCTCCGACATCATTGGATTAAGTGGGCAGACCTGTGTGCCGACCCGTCACAGGGCGGGGTTGGTGTTCGATCGCTTCTGGATGTTCATACAGCATTCTCATTCAAATTGTGGTGGCGTTTCCGTACGGGAGAGTGTTTATGGGCGACATTTATGAGAGCCAAGTATTGTCGGCAGAGTCATCCATGCATGGTAGCGGCGGGTCAGGGCAGTTCATATATGTGGAGGCGTTTGCTTCAGATTCGTGAGGTGGCGGAGCAAAATCTTTGGTGGGAGATGCGGTCGGGACAGTGTAATTTCTGGTTCGACAATTGGATGGGTTCTGGTCCTCTGTGTCAATGGTTACAAAGTGTTTCTGATCACTTAGTTAGGGATTTCGTATTGAATGGAAGGTGGAATCAACGTTTGCTACGGCTTTGGGTTCCTGATGACATAGTATCAGAGATAATTACTAAAGTTGCCCCAGTGGGATCCGCGGATGATCGTGCGGTGTGGGCCTTGACAGAGTCAGGAGATTTCTCCATTGCTTCCACATACGTGCTGCTTGGTAGTCAGACCCCCTCATCTTTCATGTTTGATAGGGTTTGGCACCCTGTAATTCCAATCAAGATATCATTCTTCATGGTAAGATTGCTGCGGGATCGTTTACCGTTGGCATCGTCCCTAGGAAGGTTGCAAGTCTATGGCCCTTCCAAGTGTTTTTGCTGCTTGGCCTCGCAATCTGAGTCGTTGGATCATGTCTTTGCGGAAGGTGAGTTAGCTCTTTTTCTGTGGACCTTTTTTGGGAATAGCGCTGGAGTGAGTTATAGAGGTATGGGGGTGCGGTCGCGTTTGGCGGCTTGGTGGTGCCAACCGGTTCGGTACTCTCGTCTGGAATCATTACATTCGGTTTTGCCTTGCATTATTTGTTGGCATATTTGGTTGGCACGGAATCTTGCAATTTTTGAAGGGCAGCTCCTGCGTCGACAGACCATTTGTGACCGTATCTTGGCAGATGTCGTAGGACTATTTTCCAAGAAGTTTGCAGGTGAGTTTTTTGGGGTTGGCTCCTGGTCGACGGTCCTCTCCATCTTCTCTGGGTGGAGGCCTCGGTATTCCCATAGAGTGGTTTGTTGGGAATTTCCAGTCCAGGGAGCCTTCAAGTTAAATACGGATGGGTGCTCGCTTGGCAACCCGGGCGTTGGTGGCGGGGGTGGTGTGCTTAGGGACTCGTCTGGTGCTTTGTTGTTTGGCTTTTCTGTTCCGTTTGGGGAACTTACATGTCTGCAAGCGGAGATAAAGGCTTTGGTGTTTGGGGTGCAACAATGCCGTCTTCGGGGTTTCTCGCGGATTCGGGTGGAGGTGGATTCTCTTGTGTTAGTCAACCTCCTGGTAAGACAAGTCAGGTGTCCGTGGTCAGTTCGGTCGGATCTGGAATCGTTACGGGCTGTCCAAGGGTTGGAGTGGACGGTGGGGCATTGTTATCGGGAAATGAATCAAGTGGCGGATGCCATAGCCAAGGTTGGGGCACATTCTGAGGGTATTATTTTGTATACGACACAGTCTGAGTTGCCAAGGGTGGCAAGGGGGGCCTTAGGTTTAGATAGGTCGCAGATTCCTGCGATTCGTACTCGAGCTATTTCTCACTGAAGCCTGTATATTTTGATTTTCTTGATTCTAATAAAATCGTAGTTTAAAAAAAAAAAAAAAAGAATGTAAGTATGTTTAAAAAAAAAAACCGTAATTAGTACCCTTAAAAAGTATAATTGGGGTGCTTTGTCATTTGATATAAAAGTTTGTAAGACAAACCATTCTAGCAAATCTGTAATGAGAGGTCCTGGAGAGGTTCAAGGATCTTATATTGCTGAAGCTATAATAGAAGAAATTGCATCTGTTCTTTTGATGGAGGTAGATTCTGTCAGAAACATAAACCTTCACACATTTGAAAGCCTTAATGTGTTCTATGGGAAGGCTGCAGGTGAAGCAGTAGAGTATACGTTGACTGACACGTGGAATAAGTTGGGTGTATCTTCATGATTTGTCCAAAGGAAAGAAATGATAGAGCAGTTTAATCAGGTCAACAAATGGAGAAAAAGAGGCATTTCACGGGTCCCAATTGTTTATGAAGTGATGGTAAGACCAACCCCTGGCAAAGTTAGCATACTTTGGGATGTAACTATTGTTGTAGAAGTAGGAGGAATAGAATTAGGCCAGAGGCTCTAGACTAGGGTAAGACAGATAACTGCGTATGCTCTCAGTTCAATTGGATGTAATGGGATTGAAAACCTAGTGGAAAAGGTACGGGTTATACAGTCAGACACTTTAAGCTTAGTTCAGGGGGGTCTGACTGCTGGCAGCATGACATCAGAATCGAGCTGTGAAGTTGTCAGATTATGCTGCAACATCTTAGTTGAACGACTAGCCCAACTCAAAAGTAAGTTGCAAGAGCAAATGGGTTCTATTAACTGGGATGTCCTGATTCTCCAGGTATCTTTCCTCACTCTGTCACATGCTTTTCCTGGCCTAACTATTTTATAACTCGAGATGTGTAGCTGACCAAAGCTTCTTTGTTAGTCAAGTTTGGTGTCTTTCCCAATATCCGTTTGCTATTTTGATCTTCTTTCTTTGAAGATATATGTTTTGCCTTGTGTTTAGCGTAATAACTAGTTCAATCCTACCAATCACGTTCTTCTAACAAAAATTTTTCATTTTGGGATTTAATAATAAGTTCTTTATTTGTCAAGTTATCAGCCAAAAAAAATTGGTCTACTTTCTGAAATTATGTTACGTTTGAGACACCAAGATAGGCTTAAGTGTTTGCTTGTCAAAGATTAATACTTCATATTGCAGATAAATCATAGTTAATTCACAAAATTTGTATTGATATGCTATATTTCCTTATGTTTAAAGGTTGTTAAATACGTTCAAAGATAATTTAATCTTCCCTAGTCAGACAATCCATTATAATCTAGTGTCTTAATGGTCTTTGTTACTTGCCATAGAATGAAGGTATTTTCTTTCTGTCTTCATTCCCTTTCTGGCCTCTTCTTTTCCAACCTGCTCATTCTTTGAAATTAAAAATAAAAAAGGATAGAAAAACAACTTTTTTAGCTTCTTTATTCAACCTGTCTACAATAATTGGATGCACTATTGTTGCATAAATGGTTGTAACTTCATCCTTACATTTCTTGTGTGGGGTTTCGTTTGATTGTAGGCACATTCTCAATCTGTGAATATGGCTACGAGTTCTTACTTTGTTCCCGAATCCGATGTCGTGCATTATTTGAACTATAGCGCTGCAGTTAGTGAGGTAAATTTGCTCCTTTTTGCCTTATCTCTATGAGACCATGAGAAGAAGTGTGATGTTACCTTATAATGTTTTCATTGAATTGCTTAAGTGATGGGAATTTTAGTGATGCATCGTTTTGATTGAGTGACATACTACGACCTTGGCAAAATCATGAAATAGGCACCTTATGTGGTCTCATTCTCATAATAAGGGTATGAAATAATGAAGCTGTTTTTATTGCAAGTAGAGGTGAGTATACTGACATGAGAAACTAAAATTTTACAATCCGATATTATCTATGATTCTGGACAGAGCATGAACCCTGCAGTGGATTTGGGACAGGATAGTGATTTATTCCATCATAGTTGTCAAATTCTACAGAAAGTATCTGTTTCTAATGTTTAATTTTATAGCAAATTTAAAGTAGCTGCAAGTCTATGAAGCAAGGTGAGCTTATAGATAGTGATATCATTGTGTACTGCAATTTTGTTCTTACAGATAAAAGGATCCTTTGTTCAAGGAATTAGATATTTTATGCTCGAGAAGTTCCTCATCAATGCAGACGGTTTGACAATTACAGATAGCACATGGACATACAAAATCCCAACAATAGACACCATACCAATGCAGCTGAATATTGAAATGCTAAATAGTGGGCATCATAAATAGCGCGTCCTTTCGTCTAAAGGTATGTCTTCAAGTTTCACCAATATGTCATAAGTAATGCAATTAACTTTCTACAAACAGGATGGCCTTTGCTGTTTTCTGGTAGTGCATGCTGGCTAAATCTGTTTGAATCCTAGTTTGTTGATTCTAAAGATGTTGAGAGCATAGTTATTAAACTCGGCTCGGAGAGGAGACCGGCGAAGGAGGTGGGTCAACGGGTCACTGGTTCAACCGGTGGGTGAGTGGTTGAACCAGTGGGTCACTAAATATATTTAAATATTATATCTTATAAATTTTGATATAGGATAAATGATATAAATTGTAATAAATAATGTCATAACAAATATTCATTTAATTTAATTTGCTATAGAATATTTAATTCAAATAAGAATCAACAAAACATAAATTTAATTAGTAATCTACCAAACTTCAAGTGTATATGTTTACTATAATTATCTAGGTTATTTACAATGTTTAAGTGCAAAAAAATATTAAAACAATATTTGTCTTTAAAATAAATTATGTAACATGTTATTTTTGAAATCTATTTTATAATTTATAGAATATAGGGGTCATAAGTTTTATTAAAAGATTCCTAATAAATTTGTTTTGGAGAATTACAAAAAAATAAAGATAAAATTAACAAAAGATTCATATAGCATAAGAATGGCTATTACTTAACAAGTGACAAAGTGGCCTGGTGGTGAGCAACGCACAAACAAGACCTTTGGTCTTGGGTTCGAATCCAAGCAGAGGCTCGGAAAAGCTTTCTTTCCTCAAAACCGTTTTGCCCACAAAATCGGCCGGGTTTCCGGTTTAATCCGGTTGAACCGCCGGGTCAGGTCAGGTTTAATAACTATGGTTGAGAGTAAACTTAATTTGTAATCCTTGTCTAGCTATTTGACAAAATAGACAAAAATGAATCAAAGAATTTGCTAAGAATGGAACCACCATTGCTTCTGGTTGTCTCAGTACATTGTGCAACAAAGACAGCAATTAAAGAAGCCAAGAAACAACTAAATACCTATAGTGGAGTTGATGGAACTGATTCAGCATTCCAGTTGGATGTCCTAGCTATTATGCCCATTGTGATAAGCCTCTGTGGCTTGGACAATGTGGAGAGGTACTTGGAAAGTTTGCTTCACTAATCTGCAGTTGCATTTGGAAAAGGCAATAAACTATGTTTATGTCTGTAAAAGATAGTGAAGAATCGGCTAGTTTATTGATTGGGTTTAAAATATATGTTAATTTTATTAATATTTTCTCTCTCACGGGATTAGATATTTCACTAATTCATTATTTTTGCAGGAATTTTGATAATCGGTGGTTATCGTGGGGCTTAAAGACAAAAGAAGGTTTAAAAAGATAATTGTTGAAGATTTTTACCTGTTAGATGAGGGCTCACCTAATTCCAGCCTTTATGTCCAAATTCTCGAGATTTAGTGCACGTGAGAAGCTTCCAAAAATGCATTAAGTTTGATTTCCTAAAATTTTGGGATTGACTCATTCAATTGGAAATCAATTAGTTGGCTACAAATTAAGAATCTAATGGGGTCATTCTAAAGAAAAGAAAAGCTTGAGGAATTTGATTGGTATTAGAAGACCAATCCATTTCGAAGTCAAGACGTGTGGAAATTCGAAGACATCAATTTATCATCTTTTTGCTAGAGATGAAAAGTAGCATAGTACTCTTGTCTTTACTTTTTTTTTTTGCCGATTTTGGGAGAAAAACAACTGGAAAGCTTCGAACAGATTTTTGCATGGCTTGTTCTCCATTAATGGAGAACTAATTTCATACTTCTAGTCAAGGGGACAACTGAAGATTTGGTTCAACGATAACTATGAGATCTAAATTATTTTAATTGCTTCCTTCAATCATTGGTATTTGTATGTTTTTTGCTTTTCGTGGCTATGATTATTGTGTGTGGTTAAATAGGTGCACAATATTTAATTACTCACGTAATCTATTTGCTAATTAAAGTAATTGAATCTGTAATTGTTTGACTACTCCAATCCCGATAGCAACTGATATAATTGGGTTTGTATTAGGGCAACATACAATCTAATTTAAATAAACTCTCGTAGCATGTTTATTGATTAGAGTAGGGTTTCTCTAGTTTCTAATGCAATTGGGAAATTAAATCCTATGGTCGTACCTAGGGTTATTCCTAAATTAGGAAAACAGTCAATGGTCGTACTTTAACTATTGAAACAGTAAGGAGAGACTGACTGTCAGATCGTATCGGCAGTTAAAAACCTACTTATTAATGAATGTTGGAATTATAATTGCATCAATGATCAGTTGCATGAACTATCTCTGAAGTGTATCCTTGACTAAAGTTTTTCTCATTATCTCTCTCTCTCTCTTAATTATTTTTTGCAGTCGATTAGTTTAGTTAATAATTCATTAGTTTTTAATTCTCAAAACCCCCGTTTATCCCTGACTTGAAAAGCAGCAAATTTTCCCAATCCCTGAAAATACGACCATACTTGCCTTATATACAAATTAACAAGTTCTCGTGAATAAATTTTGATATATCGGATCTAGCAAACTCTTCGAAACCAGGGTGAATCTAGTAACTCATTGCACGTCCAGAATCCCTACTCCAGTATTAGAATTGACTCAGAACTGCTTTTGTTAGCAACTAGGATTAACATTATTATTATTACACATGTTCGATACCTGTCAATTTTTGGCACCGTTGTCGGGAACTGGTGCTTGAATTATTTATTTGTTTTTGAGTTCATTTTATTTTTGATATTTTTGCTAGTTTATGCTTCGTTCTTCGAGCACAGGTGAATTAATATACGACTCTAAAACTGAGAAGACAGCACATAAGCAAATACAAGAGACCAAGAAATGCAAGGAAGAACAGTCATCTACTGCAAGCGATTTAGAACAAGAAGAGTATATGATGACAAACAACAGGACACTAAGGGAGTTGGCTACTCCTGGCTTAACTTAGCAGCCACTTTGCATTATCTTCCCTAATCTGAATGAAAATACCTCTTTTGAGTTAAAATTTGGATTAATTCACCTCTTACCTTCTTTTCATGGTCTTTCAGGTGAAAAACCCCATAAGTATCTACAAGAATTTGAAGTAGTGTGCTCAAGTACGAAACCTCCGGGGGTGACTGAAGATCAGATTAAATTGAGAGCATTTTCTTTCTCTCTCAAGGACTCGGCCAAGAATTGGTTGTACTACCTGCTGGCAAGTAGTATAACCACCTGGGTGCAACTGAACAAGAAGTTTTTGGAGAAATACTTTCCTGCCTCCTGAGCTGCTAGCTTAAGAAAAGAGATATGTGGCATTAAGCAGCAGCCATGGGAGACCTTATATGAGTACTGGAAACGGTTCAACAAATTGTACTTTAGATGTCCCCAGCATCAGATAAGTGACAAGTTGTTAATTCAATATTTTTACGAGGCTCTTACTTAGTCTGACAGGAACATCATTAACGCCGCAAGTGATGGAGTACTGGTGAATAAAATTCCTAGAGAGGCACGGGAGTTGATTGCGAAAATGGCGCAGAACTCACAATAATTTGGCCCCAGAGATAATGTCTCCACTCATTGAGTGAACGAGGTGGAAAGTTCGTCTATTCAGCAATAATTGTGGGAGCTGACTTCAATTGTCCGACAATTGGCTGTAGGAAATATACAACAAGTTAAGATTTGTAGGATCTGTACCAACACGGGACATGCTACTGATATGTGCCCAATGCTTCAAGAGAAGAGCCCTGAACAAGTCAACATGACTAGCAACGTGCCCGCGCCAAGGAGATAATATGATCCATACTCCAATACCTACAATCCGGATTGGAGGGATCATCCGAACTTTAGCTACGGAGGAAACCGCCAATAAAATTTTGGTCCGAATAGGCTGCCAGGGTTCCAGTCTCAATATCAATCGAAGGCCCATCCCCTATCCACTAATGGAGGAAACTCCTTGGAAGATCTGGTCAAGAGTTTGGCCGAAAGTACCACCCAACTCTAGCAAAGTACTGCTCAGTTTCAATAGGAGACAAGGTCTGACATGAAAAATCTGAAAAATCAGATAAGTCACATGGCAACTGCAATCAACCATTTAGAGTCTCATATTTTTGGGAAGTTACCATCTCAACCCGAAGTAAACCCAAAAAGCGTGAGTGCCATAGTCTTGAGAAGCGGTAAAGAAATTGAAGGACCCCGACCAGTATTCCCTAAAGATAAGAGTGAGGAACAAATAAAAAAGAAACTTGAGAAAGAAGGAGCCGAAAATTCAAATCCCAAGGTAATCTCTGACTCTCTTGTGAATCATAAGTCTAACTAATAGGTTGGAGAAACCAAGGAAGTAAGAGAAGGAAAAAAAGATCTTAGAGGTGTTTCGAAAGGTGCAAGTCAACATTCTTTTATTGGATGCAGTCAAACAGGTGCCCAAGTACGCCAAATTCTTGAAGGACTTGTGTGTTAATAAAAGAAAGCTGAGGGGAGATGAACGAGTTGTGGTGAAGGAGAACGTATCAGTAGTGTTACAAAGGAAGTTGCCTCCAAAATGTGCAGACCCAGGTATGTTTTCAATCTCATGTGGAACAGGGAATACTAAGATTAGAGATGCAATGCTAGATTTAGGGGTTTCTATTAACGTGATGCCTAAATCAATTTATGATTCCCTAAATTTAGGACCTTTGAAAGAAACAGGGATAATAATTCAATTGATTGATCGTACATTTGCTTATCCAAATAGGGTAATTGAGGATGTTTTAGTGCAAGTAGATGAATTAATTTTTCATACTAATTTTTATGTGCTTTACATAGATGATAGAAGTGTTTCAAATCCATCACCCAGTATATTAGGAAGGTCATTCTTGAGTACTGCCCAAACTAAGATTGATGTTAGTAAAAGTGCTCGCATAATGGAATTTGATGGAGAAATAGTCCACTTTAATATTTTTGATACAATGAAACATCCTATTAACTCTTATTCTGTGTTTGTCATTCATGCTACTAATCTCTCTACACAAGAATTTTCTGAATTTGATTGTAGGGGTAAATTCAAAATTACTGCGAACAAGTATCCCGGGATGAAAGTAATGTATGAGGTGAAAATGAGTAGAAAATTAAAGAAGATGGTTACACTCAATAGCTATTGGGATCTCGGAGGAATGTCACTGAATGCAAGAAAATTTGAATTACATCGACGTTGAGGAGTGGTATTTAATATCTAACTAAAAACGTTAAAGAAAGACGCTGCTTGGGAGACAACCCAAGGCCCTTTGTTTTTAGTTTTCTTATGTTTCTGAAGTTTTTGTTAAGTGTTAGTTGCATTTAGTGATTTGTTGATTTTGTGGTAGGAAACTGGTAGTTGGGTGTGCCCGTATCTAGTGATCACGCCTAAGGAAGAAATTTTTAATTTGACGGGCAGAAGACTCTTCACTAGTTAAACGTGCCCACGTAAGGTTGTCACGCCTAAGGCATGAATTTTCGTCGCTTCGGCAGAAGACTCGGCATGAGTTAGGCGTGCCCACGCCATGTGGTTATGCTTAAAAAACTTAAATTTCGAGAGTTTGTCAAAAAACTCGAGAGCAGTTGGGCGTGCTCACGCCTAACACAGTAGTTCCTTCAACAATAAAAAAAACCCACAGTTGCCCTATTCTTTTTCTTTCTTTCTTCTCTTTTTCTCCATTTCTCGCTGCTGCCTTCCCCTCTTCAAAATCGCCGCTCGTGAGCCACCTGTCACTTTCGCACTGCCACGTTGCCGTCACCGTAACCGCCGCTGCCTGCCCACGTCCTGTCGGCTGACGCTGTTGCTGCCGCCATTGCTGTCCAACGCCGGCACGCTCCCTCTCCTCCACCTCCGCGTGGCCTCAAACTTCGCTTACTATTTTCACCACGTGGGTTTCCGTCCACCCTTTCCTTCCGAGTTTTAGTCCATTGGTACCCTCCACCGTGTTCAGGGAAGTATCGTTGTCCCGTTTACTTCATTACCTTGTTCTCAATTGCTTACTGTAACGGCCCCACCTCCACCTAGGGCGTACCCCAGGGTTCGGTGGATCGCCTGCCCAACTCTCGCGGGGACTCAGTCGTTCACTTCAGTCCTCACTTAAAATCGGAATAAACCACAGGAATAAATATATCAACAATCCAAAACTTAAAGTGAAACTTATATACATTTCTATCTCAAAAGGGAGTACAACCATCGAATATACAAAGGTTCTCAATTCATCATACATCCAACCCGTGCCGAGCACTAGGGCGAGAACCATTACAAAATCCAAGAAACTAGTCTAGACTAGTTTCTACCGAACTCTCGTCCTTACTCGCCTTCCCCTGCTAAGGAAAACAAAACTAAAGGGATGAGCTAAAAGTTCAGTGAGGTTCCGAAAACATAATCAAATAATCAATCCAATTCAAGAAACATTTACAAGGGAAAGCGATAACAACACATTCATTAAAAGGATATAGGCTCACATGGAGCTATTCGTTCGTTCGTTCGTTCGTTCATTCTCCTGTCATTCCCCTTATTCCTCCAATCATTTAAAAACCCTAATTTACGTGAAAATTCTAATTTACGATAACTTGGAAACGAAAGAAAAAACCCTTGATTCTATGTTTATTTGCACTTATTGTGGGGTAAATGAATAGTAAGGCTGTTCTAAAGTAATAATTTCCAAATAAAAGGGAATTTTAAGAAAAATATAAAGAATTTTACGGGTCCTCACACTTTCTCCCCCTTAAGAAATTTCGTCCTCGAAATTTTTACCTTCAGATGGCTCAGGAGCTTGTTGGTTGTTTAAGGCATATACCCTTGCCGGTACTTTTGTTCGGTTCCCTCTTTCATTCGCTTGTTTTGATTTAGTGCCCTCCAATGGTTGAGTACTACTTTCATGTGACTGTTTTCTCGGACAGTTACTAACCTGGTGGTCACCACTTCCGCAAATCAAACACTTTCGCCCTTTCCTCCAACAATCACTCTCAGTATGATTGGCCTTTCCACAGTATCCACAAGTCAAGGAAAAAGCCACTTGTTGGCTTGTTTGCGAAATCTCCCCATGGCCTACTTGACTTCCTTTTGTGGATCTTTCTTCTAATGCCTCTAATGTCCATGGTGGCCGGGGTAAAGGGTTCACTTTCTGCACTTTGAAAGGTGCTATCGATTCCCTTGGTTCCTCAGTCACACTACCAGGTGCACCCATTTTCCTAGTTTGGGAGGCTTTTATCTGTGCTTTCGCAACCTCAATTCTTTGGGCTTTCTCAAGGGCTTCCGTGAAAGTATTAACTTGAACCGCCGCTAGAGTTTCTTGAATTTCTAAATTCAATCCCTGTATAAACCGTCTCACCCTTCTCTGTTCCGTGGCCACTAATTCGGAAGCAAACTTAGACAATTTGGTAAATTTCGTTTCATATTCAGCCGCACTTTGGATTTTCTGGCGTAATCCAATAAACTCATCCTCCCTCCTTTCTTGGACTAAAGGTGGGAGATACTTTTCGTTAAATTCCCTTAGAAAGTTAGCCCATGTCCATACGGTTTGTTCTCTTTCCCACTTTGCCTTAATCACGTTCCACCACGCTCGGGCCGGTCCTTCAAACTGAAATACCGTAAAATTCACTCGTCTTTGTTCGGTATAGTTTAAAGCTGCAAAGATGTCTATCATGGCCTCCAGCCACTGTTCAGTTATGTCCGGATCAGGTCCTCCAAGGAATTTCGGGGGAGCAAACTTCTGAAACCTCTCAAGAGTCCGATCTTCTCTTATCTCAGGGTTCGGAGGTTGATTCACAGGAATTTGACCTTGTTGGTCCACCAACCTTGCTAAAATGTTTGTCATTTGTTGAATTGCCGTCGCCATTTGGTCCCTGGCTTCAACCGTCGGTCCTTGCTCTTGTTCAGCTGTTGTTTCCCTTTCTTCTCTTGACTCTTGGGCTCGCTTGATCCCACGGCCACGATCACGCCCGCGACTACGTCTTCCCTCCATATTATTTTTCCCCTCTCTTTTCGTTTCTTTTCCCAAATAGGTAATTTAGTGAATAAACGTAGTAAGTTAACTAAAGTAACTAATTTCTAGCACACCACTACATCAATAGACATATATACACACCTAACACACCATATATCAAGGAGACAGATGATCAAATACACACATACATATCAAGTTAGACAAGTAATCATATACACAAATACACAAACTAACGTCATGTAGTAACAATATAAGGGCGAATCAAAAGAAAAGACGATGTCGTCATAGTCCCGTCCGGTCTCTCACGTCACTTTCTATCCATACTAACATCCGTTGACCTCTTGTACTCATTGTAGCCAAACAAAGCCTGTTCATGTTCCCAAAATGCAACTCTCACATACTTAGCATCGCCTCAACTCTAGAGTACTCGGGCACGAGAATCCGAAATAAGACAATTCACATCTCGAGTTGGCCAGTCCCGAGAGTAAACTATCTACAATCGAGATTCCTGCCTGACGTACCGATCTATGATCCTCAGATACCACAAGAAAATTTAAAGCCTACAACATTCACAATTCATAGCTTATACTCGAACGAGCACTTAGTCCTTCATACTCATTCACCACTTAGCCCAGGCTCACTCCGCGCAGAGACCACGCGAAGCAGGCTCTGATACCAACTGTGATGGCCCCACCTCCCCCAAGGGCGTACCCGAGGGTTCGGCGGGTCGTCTGCCCAACTCTCACCGCGACTCAGTCGTTCACTTCAGTCCGCACTTAAAAACGGAATAAATCACAGGAATAAATATATCAACAATCCAAAACTTAAAGTGAAACTTATATACATTTCTATCTCAAAAGGGAGTACAACTATCGAATATACAAAGATTCTCAATTCACCATAAATCCAACCCGTGCCGAGCACTAGGGCGAGAACCAATACAAAATCCAAGAAACTAGTCTAGGCTAGTTTCTACCGAACTCTCGTCCTTACTCGCATTCCCCTGCTAAGGAAAACAAAACTAAAGGGATGAGCTAAAAGTTCAGTGAGGTTCTGAACACATAATCAAATAATCAATCCAATTCAAGAAACATTTACAAGGGAAAGCGATAACAACACATTCATTAAAAGGATACAGGCTCACATGGAGCTATTCGTTCGTTCGTTCATTCTCCTGTCATTCCTCTTATTCCTCCAATTATTTAAAAATACATTTTTGTAAGTAAAACCCTCGTTTGCATTGACATTCGTTCGTTCATTTCATTAACCCCCTCCTGGACATTGGCCAAACTCCACCCGACAACAAGGTAATACTCGAGTATACCAAACGTTCACACCCAGGGTCACCATATCGCCCGACCAAGTCTGCTTTTGACTCGAATCGATCGGTAACGAAGGGCAGGGCCCAGTTCAGCCAAAAGGCTTACATCATGCGCAACTAGCATTTAATCATTTAATCATTGAAAATTTCACATTCATTTAGGTCGAGTACGATAAAGTACACACTCGCCTAGAAAACTCATTTGAAGCAATCATTGAAAATATTTAACATGTTATCATTCGTTCATAACAAATCATATAATCAAGAACGAGCCACATAGTTAATGAAAATATAACAAACAAGGAACACTCACCTATTTACGCATAATAACCTCCAAAGTATCCTTTCGGATAATACCCTCAATCACCAAGGAACCCTAATATAATCAAAAGAACACATTATGCTTCAACCATCAAAGATTTAAGTAATTTAAAGAAAATTCGAATACGTACTAGTACAAAGTATAAATATGGTTTTGGTAGTGAAAATAGTACATTTAAACCAAAGAACACAAGTAAAATATTTGTAAAACTTTGGCTTACTTGTAAAACTTTAAAATCGCTATTTGAGTCGAAATATATCGACCTAATTCTCGAGCGTAAATTTGGGCAGCACGCCCTTTGTATTTACCTATTTTCCAGCCATTTATGGTTTCATTCTTTTCCTCAATCAAACCCAAAGTCATATACAAAATCATCTCATTTCACTAGCCATTCCATAGGCTCCAAGTCATACAAGTACAAAATCAAACTAGGAGCATGTGAGGAAATGAAGTGTAAGTTGAAAAACAAAAGACAGATTTGATGTTATTTTGCGTAACGGACACAACTGAGGTTACGCTTATCGGATTGAGGTGCAATTTATATCGTTTCGAAGTTAAGACAAAGAGCTACAACTTTGATGGAGACCACTCAGTCCAGTTTGTAGTGTATCTAAGTCAAAATGTCAAATTACAGAACCAGAATCTCACACTCAGGCTAGTTAACTGCACTATGCATAAACAACCATAACTTAGGCTACCGAAGTCCAAACGAGGTGATTCCAGGGGTGTTGGAAAGTTAAGACATATCACTACAACTTTTGTGTTTTGGCTAAATGCTAGTTCAGTATGTATCAAGATAAAAAGACACGATCAGATTGCTGAAATGTCAAAATTGTCCATTGGACTAAACCTATGGTAGTCAGGGGTATTTTGGTCTTTTCATAGGTTACGTTGCTCCGATTAAGCTGAAATTTTATAGGCGATTGTGAAATATTATTCTATACAACTTTCATGTTTTGTACCAAGTCTGATTCGGTCTCTATCATGGTGAACTAGAACCGGGTAGAACAGGGGAATATAAAAACTTAAACCTGGAATTTGAGCTTTTCCTCTAGAATTTCATATCTAGTAAGCATTCAAGCATCAAAGCCAACAATTACTAGCTCTATAACATCCATTACTAGATGAATAACCATAAGCAAGGCTAAAAATGTAAACCCTAACTCCATACTCCACATATCATTCCAAACTAGCAAATTTACCGTCATAAACCAAGAATATGAGTTTCTATTCAAACTTAAACAAGATTAATGTAGAGTAAAGGGATAGGCAGCCATGGTACCTTCCAAAAGCTCCTTGTAGGTGAGAAACCAAACACTTTCTTTTCAAACTTTTAGCACATACAACTATCTAAGCACTAAAATGAAAGTTTAATCGGTTTGGATTTTGGATTTTCACTCAACTAAGTTGGATTCAAGGTGAAGTTGCTAGCTTGTCTTCCTCTCCTTTTTTTCTCTCAAACTCATGACCAAGAGGCTGGAATGGAGGAGAAAATGAAGCTTCAAGAAGGTTTATAAGATGGTAATTGGTTTGGGTCAAAGTTAGGTGGATGACCGCCAAGTGTCACCACAAGATTCAATCTCAAATTTTGTCCTTTTCTCTTGTTGTTTTGGTCAAAAATTTCGGCCACTCCATGCTGAGATTGAGGGAGATATTTTGCACTAATATCAAGGTTATTTTATGGTAAGAAAATGGTGGTCAAGTGGTGTACTCAATCGGTAACAAACGGTACCCGTCAATTCAACCCGATTTTTCTTAAATCGCGCGTATTAGGGTTTTCACTTATAATTCTCTCATTTATTATTCTCACTTCCAATCACACACTTAATATCATCTAAAACTCACTCTTAATCACCAAATGTAGTACACACTCCGTACCGGTTAATCATACTACGAGAAGACGTGAAAATCCTAATTTACGATAACTTGGAAACGAAAGGAAAAACCCTTGATTCTATGTTTATTTGCACTTATTGTGGGGTAAATGAATAGTAAGGCTATTCTAAAGTAATAATTTTCAAATAAAAGGGAATTTTAAGAAAAATATAAAGAATTTTACGGGTCCTCACACTTACATTGGGGACAATGTAAGGTTTCGGTGTGGGGGAGGTTTAGCTATGATTTTAGGTGTTTGTTTTGCATTTTCTTTTCCTTATTAATTCTTTGTTTAAACAATGATGAATGCAAATGAGATACGAGTATGAATAGTGAGTTCATGCCATGGGGTTTTCTACTTTTCTTGATGATGAAATTAATTGATAAATATGCTGGATTTGATATTAATTCCTGACCATTTGTGAGATTGTTGGACCTGATTGTGAGCATTATACTCTATATTTGCTCTATTTTTTGCTTTTTGTTTGTCGAATGGTAGTACACATGGTTTAGTCATTCTAGAACTTGCTTTGTTATGCATGTCGAGATCACAATTTTGTTGAATTAGATGCATTAAAATGATGATGGCACCTAGGATTGAACCATTTTTAACTTGCTCAAAAACTTATCTTTATTTTATTTACCTTTAGTGAACCAAATTGAACCTTTAACCATTTTCTTTGTTTGATACCCCAATTGTTAGTCTAAGACCTTTTTTTAGACTTTCTCTTTGTACCTTTATGTTATGCTAGAGAAACACTCAAATTTCATTGCATAAAAATTTGGTGTAATATTTGCAAGGCAAAGAACGAGAAGAGCAAGTGTAGCAAGTTCATGTGTTTTCTAGGATGTTTGTGTCAAAAATAAATAAATAACAAAGAGTGAGAAGCAAAGCAACAAACGAAAAAGAGAGTGAAAAACGTGTTGCAGCGTGCTCTCGTGCATATTTCTTGAATTGTGATTATGGGAAGTACCAGCTATTGCTTTCACTTGTTTGGTTGATGGAAGTGCAAAATGCCTGGGAAGTATGAACTCACAAGAAGTTGTGCATTGGACTTTTGGCATTTTCTCTAGCATATTTACACCTTGAATTATTCTTCTATCCTACTTTCACCCGAGCCCATTACAACCGTGTGAAAGTCCTTTTGATTTTTACATTTGACTCATGGTTGAGTGGTGGAGATATGATATATGAGCAACCTTATGGTAATGTAATTCCTTTGTGTCGATTTGAAAGTAGTCTTATACTCTATATACTTTGGAGTGAATGAATACATATTAAATGTGAAAAATGTCAGTTTGACATATTTTGAGTTTGATGAAGTTGTTGGGGAATGTGGGATACCTTTATTGATATGAACTGCTATGAATTGCTTGGTATCTTGATTGCCCTTCTGAGTTGGGATATGCTTGAGAACAAGCATAACTTAGGTGTGGGGGAGATTGATTGGGTTTAAAATATATGGTAATTTTATTAATATTTTCTCTCTCACGGGATTAGATATTTCACTAATTCATTGTTTTTGTAGGAATTTTGATAATCAGTGGTTATCGTGGGGCTTAAAGACAAAAGAATATTTAAAGAGATAATTGTTGAAGATTTTTACTTGTTAAATGAGGGCGCGCCTAATTCCAGCCTTCAAGTCCAGATTCTCGAGATTTAGTGCAGGTGAAAAACTTCTAAAAATGCATCAAGGCTGATTTCCTAAAATGTTGGGAACGACTCCTTCAATTAGGAATCAATTAGTTGCTACAAATTAAAAATCTAGTGGGGTCCTTCTAAAGGAAAGGAAAGCTTGAGGAATTTGATTGGTATTAGGAGACCAATCTATTTAGAAGTCAAGACGTATGGAAATTTGGAGACATCAATTCATCATCTTTTTGCTAGAGACGAAAAGTAGCATAGTACTCTTGTCTTTACTTTTCCTTTTTGGCCAATTTTGGGAGAAAAACAACTGGAAAGTTTCGAACAGATTTTTGCATGGCTTGTTCTCCATTAATGGAGAACTAATTTCATACTTCTAATCAAGGGGACAACTGAAGATTTGGTTCAACGATAACTGTGAGATCGAAATTATTTTAATTCCTTCCTTCAGTCATTGGTATTTGTATGTTTTCTGCTTTTCGTGACTATGATTATTGTGTGTGATTGAATAGGTACGCAATATTTAATTATTCACGTAATTTATTTGCTAATTAGAGTAGTTGAATTCGTAATTGTTTGACTACGCCAATCCTGGTAGCAACTAATATAATTGGATTTATATCAGGGCAACGTACAATCTAATTTAAATAAACTCTCATAGTATGTTTAATGATTAGAATAGGGTTTCTCTAGTTTCTAATGCAATTAGGGAATTAAACCCTATGGTCGTACTTAGGGTTATTCCTAAATTAGGGAAACAGTCAATGGTCGTACTTTAACTATCGAAACAGTAAAGAGAGACTGACTGTCAGATCGTATCGGCAGTTAAAAATCTACTTATTAATGAATGTTGGAATTATAATTGCATCAATGATCAGTTGCATGAACTATCTCTGAAGTGTATCCTTGGCTAGAGTTTTTCTCATTATCTCTCTCTCTCTTAATTATTTTTCGCAGTCGATTAGTTTAGTTAATAATTCATTAGCTTTTAATTCTCAAAACCCCTGTTTATCCCTAACTTGAAAAGGAGCAAATTTTTCCCAATTCCTGAGAATACGACCCTATTTGCCCTATATACAAATTAACAAGTTCTCGTGAATAAATTCTGGTATATCGGATCTAACAAACTCTTCGGAACTAGGGTGAATCTAGTAATCCATTGCACATTCAGAGTCCTTGCTTCAGTACTAGAATTGACTCGGAACTGCTTTTGTTGGCAATTAGGATTAACATTATTATTATTACACATGCTTGACACCTGTCATTTATGTAGCAATAGCTATTTCTGGTTTTTTGCAGAAATATAAATGTTGTTAATCTCCTTGAAGACAACATAATGATCCCTAATCACTTAAAATTTTCAATCTGAAACAAAATTAAAATGGTATCTTGCTTGTGCTTGATCAATTTCATCACCGGATTTTATATATAGTGCCAACTTTTTTCTACTTCTTATACATTGGGAGTTTTTTGTGCTAAGAAAGAGGCGTTTGTCAAACAAAATTGCAGGATTTAATCAAAGTTATGACAATGGTTGTCCAGTTTTTTTTTTTAAAAAAATCATTTGTAAGTAGCAAAAAACCAATTTTATTAAATAGTCATATGGATTAGTTATATGAATGAGGGGTGATTACATCTTCGATAATGACAACATTGTAGTTGAACTATTCATCAAAGTGAGTAAGGTCAGATTGTTTTTTTCTTTTGGGTAGAAGTGATTTATCAGTAAAGAGTTGTTTTAAATTTTTAACAACTTCAATTTCAAAAGTTTCACATATGACCAAGAGTGTTGTATGCCAAGAAAGGGATTCCTGTCAAGCAAAAGTATAAGAATTCTAATTAATTATTAAACATAGACAATCATAAATCACAATCAACCGTTACTTTTGATCCAAAAAAAAAATATTGTTTAAAATTGTCATTTAGTTTAAATCTATCTTATTTTATTACTTATTTGTAAGTACAGTGAGTCTCAGTTAATTAAGTGTGTAAGTAAGATTTGGTTTTAGTTTTTCGGATGTCGAAATTGCTTGTTTTTAACTTTTTTGTTCTAAGAGAAGAAAGGTGGGATTTAAGTAGTAGAAAGAAAAAAAAAGAGAATTTAAACTCAGTATCTTTAACTTCTAGGGCCAAAACTAGGTTCCTCTCCAATAACTAGATACATTTACTGCATGTTAATAACAATCAACATCAATGAATATAATTCATGGTAACAGCTACAAAAGATAGTTGTATAATTGAAGACAAGCCATTATTAACAGTAGACAAAACAACCAAATATATATATATATATATATATATATATATATATATATACAGCAGGAGGTCAACCAAAAAATTAATTGTTCTCTCTTTAATAGTAATATTCCATGGCTTTTAATCTTCTGGAAAGATAATAATCTACAAAATGAGGATGAAGAGATCAATTTTTCGATTCCTATGTGTAGGCGGTATAGTGTCTACCACTAGTTTTTTCTAATTTGTCTAACAAGCTTAGTATATATGCAAGACTTTCTAAACCTTGTGTGGCATATTTGCTTAAATAGTCCACTATTAACACCAAGGCTTTACTATTAATATGCATTTGATATTCATTGATTTTGTTTGGATATGTAGATACCAAACAGAACAAAAAAGTAAAAAACAAGACATTTTGGGAAATAAGTATTGGAATTTGTAATATGAAAGCAGGACACATTAGGTGGTTTAGCAAAATAATATTAACGTGCTTTTTCTTCTTCTGAGAAAATTTAAACCTGTTTGGATTGTCGTTTTTTCCTAAAAATTTTTATATTTTTCGTCAATATATTTTTTAATCACTTTTTATTTTACATATATCAAATTATTATAGGACATTTTTCTATAAAAATTCTAGAAAATAGCAATATATGCATGGAAAATGGAACTTTTAAAATTCAAGATAAGGAATCAAGTTATCCACAATTCATAAGTAGGGAATAGTGAATTGTTCATGAATAATAAACAAAAGAGATATTGCAAAATGCAGTGACCAAAGCATCTTGATACAGTAATAACTAAATGAGACTCGCTTCCTAAGATTGCTTTGCCCATGTGACCTGATTAGACTAAGGCTCACACCACTTGCACCTTGACAAATGGAGGGATGACCTGTGTGTTCTTTGACGTTTCCAAAAGCCAAACTTTTGCCAATCAATTTTGGATTGCCACCGCTTTGTCTAAATTTTATAGAGAAAGTGGTAGAGATGGTTTGGATGGGAGATTATTTTTAAAATAACATTGTATCACTTTTGTGACGTGATATATGTAAAATAAAAATAATTAAAAATTATATTTATAATATAAGTTGAATAATATATGATTGTTTTGTGCAAATCATGCTACTAATTAAACGGAAGTTTCGTAGTCAAGTGATAGGAAATTATTGCTGATTGCAAAACAAGGTCATAAAGGTGACTTTATTTTTTGAAAACAAGGCTGTAAAGTGTAATTTTTAAAACAAATCGAATAGTGTAAGTGGGAGGTATATCTTGAATCCGAAATCTCTCACGTACATTTTTCTTTTTTCGTATCAATAAACCCATCACTTCTTTCGTAAAAGTGACTTTGAAGAGGATCTTGTAGCAATTAAAAAAGCAAATAAAAAGTTTCGAGATAGACCAGGGATCCAAACGATTGTCATAAAATATAAAAATAAAAGATAATCTACCGATGAAAAGATGAATAAGAATTCACAAAATAACTGGTGATACCTAAGGCTATTCTTAGTGTTAATATTTTTACGCTTTTACTTAGACTTAATCAAGGCCAAATTAAAGTTAGATATATAAAATTAAGTGGATATAGTTTGAGTTCATATGTTTTGCCTCTTTTCCTTAAACTATATTATTACTTAGTTTTTTTTTTATAGGATTGGAGATGTTTTTATTATTACTTTTCATCAAAAATAAGATTTTAAATAAAATTTCCACACTCAAGGGATTGCAGGACTTTGTTTTTGCTTAGTGATTTCATAATCTAGACTTCATGGATGGTAATATTCTTAACTTTTAAATCAATAATCGATGAGTATTAATAAATTTTCACTTAGACAATTGTACCTAAGAAATAAAAATAAATAAATTCACCTATTTTATGCACTCTCCTGTAAACTTTTATACAAAATGGCTTTTTTTCCCATTACACGTGCACAAATATTTTCTTACATTGTTATGTGATTAAATATGTATCATAAAGTAGTGCGTCGAAATGTAGCAATTTCGCCCAAAAAATTTGTTGAAAAGATGCTCGCAAAAGAAAAGATAATCTATTGCATGAAATAGTATTGTACGTATTAATTGGTAAAAGAGCTCGGGTGAGGAGAAAGAAAAATTTTGGATTGCAGTTCCTAACGAAAATTTTTACACTTTTTGTAAACATATTTTTTAATTATATTTTTTAATTCATCTATATCAAATTGTTACATGATATTTTCTTACAAAAATTTCAAAAAATAACGGCCCATGTCTTGCAACTACTTAAATAATACGTTGTATTCTTTACCTGTAGTTAATGGTAAGATCAAGGGATAATTTCAGAAACCTCGCCTGAGGTTTCTGACAATATCACTAACCTCCCTTAAAATTTGTAAAATTACACAAATCTCTCCTGAGATTAAGGTTTTGATAACAAATTAGTCCACTTAGAAAATGTAACATTAAAAAAATACTTTATGGAGAGAGATGAAACTTTGATTTCATAAATATCCCTTATGCATGAATATAAGTTGTATTCATAAAAAAAAATAAAAATATATAAAAGTTAAAAATAAATAATACACGCATTTCACCACTCAAAAAATTCACATTTGATAAATTAGATAATACAAATAAGCAACAAAACTACACTAATGATCGTAAGATTCAACAAAATGGACTAGTCATCTCTTTTAACATGATATTTACTATGATTCTTGTGATTTTGAATAGAAAAATTTTTAAGTTTTGCCTTTCTTTTCCTTCCTTCCTTCATTAGGTATCTCAATTAATGTTATTTTGTAAATACAAGTCATCATTTATCATTAAAGAAATGTTTAATAGTTATTTTTGTTAAGTAGTGCTCTAATTATTTAATCGTTAGATATTAGTAAAGGAGAATAGAGGGAAAAGAAAGACAAATTTCAAAAATTTTTCTATTCAAAATTATAAAAATCATAGCAAATATCATGTTAAAAAAGATGATTAGTCTATTTTATTGAATCTTGTGATCATTAGTATAGTTTTGTTACTTATTTGTGTTGTCTAATTTATTAAATGTGAATTTTTTGAGTGATAAAATATGTGTATTAATTATTTCTAACTTTTAATTATTTTTATTTTTTTTACTAATACAACTTATATATATGCATAAGGGATATTTATAGACTCAAAGTTTCATCTCTATTCTTAAAGTACTTTTTTAATGTTACTTTTTCTAATTAGACTAATTTGTTATCAAACCTTAATCTCAGGGGAGGTTTGTGTAATTTTGTAAACTTTAAGGGAGGCTAGTAATATTATTAGAAACCTCAGGGGAGGTTTTTGAAATTATCCCTAAGATCAATGTACTTTGCAATATACTGTAAGTTAGCACGTGCATACTGGTGCCCACTTAAACAGTGAGACTAACTAACTAATGTGGAGGAAAAGGGATTTGGGGCTTTTGCTGTCATTAGCGGTGACAACATCGGGAGTGTTCGGATAGCACAATTATCTCAAATAATATTTTACTTGTATTATAAACATATTTTTTAATCCATTTTTTTATATTTTCAATTACCTTTTTATTTCACATACATCACATCACAATAAGTGTTACGGTAATTATTCTAAATAATATTTCAAATAATACTCTATCCACGTGTATGTAAACCACTAACATAATTTAGACACTAATACAATAACATGCAAAAATACAACAAATTTTTTGGCATATTATAAGCACTAAATTTTAAATTTTAAATTCTAGCTACTACGCAAAGTCACTACTTAAAATATAATAACCTAAGCTGTCTATAATTTGGTAGAGTTGCATAGGTGTAAGGAGAATTATTTTACGTGTGGCCTTTGTTTGAAAGCTATATCTCGAGTTTCAATTTTCCTAATTTTTCATTAGTATTGTTGTTATAATTAATATAAAAATATAATAATTAATTATACTCCTAATATTAACATAAGAATATTTTAGAAAAATAGTAAACTAGATTTACTTTTTAAGAAAGTTAACTAAATTTTTTTAAACTATATGAAAAATTAAAACTATCAAAATGGAACAAAAGAAGTAATAAATATACACAATAATACAATAAACTGTATAATCATAATAAATCTTTTTGACACATTGAATTGAATTCTGTATCATGCATTCAATTTCCTTCATCTAATTCTATAATTCTCCATCTATCACTTTCAACTTCTCTGTTCAGTCACTACCATGACAGCGGAGGATTTGGAGACAAGCATGGGAGCTTTTAATTTTAAATTCTAACTACTAGGCAAAGTGTGAACCTTTTATAGCAGTCACCACTTTTTTTTCTGACATTTTCTTAAGTATATTATCTTAGTTGTCTATAATTTGGTAGAGTTGCCTAGGTGTAAGGAGAATTCTCTCCTTTTTTTGTGGGATTTTGCCCTTTGATTGCAACCTTTTTGTTTTTTTCGAGGAACCCTTTGATTGAAACTTCAACGCTACGTGTTGCACCATCATTGCACATGTCACCATATGCTTGCCATAGACAAAAGGATTGCAGAAGATGGTGGTTAACCAAACCAACACTTATCTCTTCACCTAATGTTAGAATTTTTAACGAATCTAGCTATTCGCAAATATGTTCGGTTTATTCAAATTTGAAAAGTATTCGATCATTTAATAAATAAATTGAGTTTGAATATAATATCGGACTCATTTAATAGCTGAGTTGAGTGCGAACCTATTTACGAATTATTCAAATAATTCGTGAGTACATATATAACCATAAAAGTAAATAAATACTAATATAAATATATTTAATATTATTAAAAATATATTATATTTTACCTAAAAGTAATTTTACATAAATTAGTATTATTTATTTTGTAAAACCAAGAAATACAATTAAACTTATTCTAAATAACGTAATATTTATTAGAAATATAATTAAATCATATCCAAAATCAAATTTAAACTCGACCTTAGGCTCAAATCCTACACATTTAATTGAATGAATTGAGATCGAACTCGAATTCAAATATTTATATAAATAAATAAATTGAATTTGAGCAATGCTTATAATTCTTTTAATATTTTAATATTTGAGCCAAAAGTCTCCCTAAGTCCTAACTTGTCAATTCCTTGGAAACAGTAATAAAGCCAAAAGAGGGACAGAGTGAGGTTTCTGAAGGTTTTTGAGGGCCCAAAAGAGGGAAAGAGTGATCATTTCTTGTTTGACGTTAATAAGCCAAACACAACCCTACTTTCTCGAACGTGCAAATTGGTGGTATAGTCCTTAAGATTTTCCTTAAATTGTAATTTGGTCCTCAACATTTCACGTAAAATTGTTTAATCCCTAAAGAATAAAGGTTTGTCGGTTTGCTTTGCTATATAGTGTTATTTGCACCAAATCTGATTTTCTCTTCTCATATTTAACCAATATATGCATTAGATGCTACTCAAGTTACCTGAAAGGCCAAAAATAGTAATTTGAACAATATGATGAATTCAATAACAAATAAGCTTTTTTTGGGTTCCTTTTTATGTTAATTTTTTGTATAAAAGCACGCTGCAAAATCATCAAGGATTAAAAAAATTCTGTACCTGCCATTAGAAAAGACAGATCGTCTTGGAAATAATTGCAGTGGTTGGCATGTCCTTATAGTGGATCCAAGATTCTAAAAATCCTTTTGTAACTCTTTTAAATAAGAATTAATCTTTTCAACACTATTAATGTATACTCTGAAAAGGTTGGATTAATGTTACATCATTTAAATTTGAATTTGAATATCAAGTTTTGTATATATGACATTCACTAGTATATACACTATTAGTGCATAAAAGATTTGCCATTTAAATAAGAATTAATCTTCTACACACTGACAGTGTATATACTTTCACCATTAGATGCATGACACATAATTCGAATTTGAATTTGAAACTCAAATTTTGCATATGTGTCATATATCCAACCGTGATACTGTATACACCGTCAGTGTATATAAGATTTACTCTTTAAATAATCAAACTTTTTACTTATGTCCTAGTAAAAATTAGATTCCCCCCCCCCCCCAAATATTATAAAATTTTCAACATTCCCTTAAAAACTTTAAAAATTTCATATATATAATAGAGGCCTTGTTTGGCAGACAAGTTTTTTGTCAAATTTGTCTGCTACAAGTTTTTTAAAAACTTTAGCTACAGTAATCTTAAAAAACTTTTTAAAGTTTTTAGACTATACACTTCAAAATATTAAAAAAAAAAACACATTTAAAAATTTTTTTAAAAAACTTCTACAATAAGCTATAGTAAAATTTTAAACAAACACCCAAAAAACTCACTTGTCAAACAGAGCCAGAGTTTGTCCCCCTAAGCTTTTGAAATATATGAGGGTACTTTCATAAATGCACATCTTTAATAATCTTGCCCCTACTCCCTCTTCCCAAACTTTAGGCTTGGTTCCATTAGTAGCATTAAGTCATAACTCAATGGGTATATGTTTTTATTGTGGGCATCATTTCTTTCAGAAATCACAAATTTGTGTTTATACACAAATTCCACAAGTTAAGGAAGCAAGGACTCGACAGCTCTTATGGTTGAATGCTTTGATCAAATTATACAAGCCAAAAACCTTTACTCTTCTCATTTTCCCTTAGTATTAGCAACTAGACAAGAATTTTTTAGCTTGTAAGAAAAAGTACATTGACATAATTTTTGTTTTTAGTATTTCCATTTGACAGCAATATTCCATAATTGTTAATCTTCTAGAGAGATAATAATCTAGGAAAATGAGGATGAAGTGGTCAATTTTTAGATTTCTGTCTGTAGGAGGTATGGTCTCTACCAGTAGGTTCTCTAATTTGTTTAACAAGAACAGTATATATGCAAGAATTTCTAAACCTTGTGTGGCATGTTCGCTTAAATAGTTCACTATTAACACCAAAGCTTCACTATTAGTGTGCATTGGGTATTCATTGGATATATAGATATTAAACAGAAAAAAGAAAAGAAAAGTACAAGACATTTTGGGAAATAATTATTGGAATTTGTAATATGAAAGCAGGACACTTTAAGTGGTTTAGCAAAATAATATTAACATGCTTTTTTTTTTTTTGCCAACATAAGTGGATACGATAGCTAAAAGTGTTGAAACTTTGCTTAATCTCGCAAATCAAACACCATTCTCCTTCCTTCCCTCCAAGCTTTAGGTATATCCATTTCTTCTATCTTTTGGACACTCATATAATCATATCATCATCCTATAGAATAAGAAAATTGAGTTTATATAAATGGCTATGAATTTTAAAAATCGCAGCTTTCATAATCTTATTATAATGCTTTGGAAAATAAGTTTAACGTACCCTTTAGGTTAGTAGTTTACCAATAAAATAGACTAAAATGGGGTTAACCAATTAGCAATGACCAAACTCTTGGTTTCAAAGGGAAGTAAATGGAAGCAAACAACATATCTATGGTTACCTTTATAACTAAGGTTCGTCTATTTTGTGCCTTGAGAACAAATAATAAAAACTGGACTCAGTGTTTTTTTTTTTTTTGCGAGAGGCAAATACAATCTGCAAAGTATTGCAGTTCAGGGGATATGTGACAATTTTAAAGATTTAATAGTAGACCTATCTCCCTTCTCAAGTTATAAAAATTACACATACCTCCCCTATTTTCATTGTTTAAGTAACATTATAGGCCTAAAAGGTTAGACTTTTTCCTAAAAATCCTATAATGCCCCTCAACTATAATTTACAATAAAAATAAAAAGGAAAAAAAATGGGTCACAGTCTCTATTTCATTCATCCTTACATGCTATTACTATTGCCTATCCATCAAAATCCAAATCACCATTAAATAAACACTTATCTTTATTTTAATGTTTCTGTTTTACCTAAAAGTTTCCAACGCAAACCATTGTATCAAATATAAATGCTACATCAGATATCCGAAAAGTTTACCTTCAATCTCATATCAATATCAGATTTTGCTTAATACACAACAATATTCATGAATATCCCTAAATTTCAATTCCATGGTTACCACGTTTTTAATACAAAATAATCTAAGTCATCACTACCAATATCAATATCCAATATATTCTGTTGGTACAGAGTTCAAAACCAATCAAATTCTCTCAATAGGAATAATATCAATAATTGTAAATAAAAAATAGAAACACAATACAGTTATAAATATACCAAGAACACTGTTTTTCATAACTACCATACCAATATAACCTATATTTAGTCTCTAATCCGCTTCCTATCCTTAATTTTTTATTCTTTTATCACTGCCACTATCTTCATCATCATTAGTTTCATAATGAAATTATTATTCAATTTATCATTTGACAATTTTAATTTGCTAATGTCTATAAAAAATTGGAAACAAAATGGGCTCAAAGAAACTATTTAATAATAATGAAAAAGAGAGAATTAGGAATAGACACCAAGATAGGTACGCATTGGTGGTTTGGTATGTATAGTGATTTTGTTGGTGTCGACAATACATATTTAGTTGATAACAATAAATAAATGAGTTTGGAAGGAAAATGGATATAGGAGAAAGAGAATAGAGAGTTAAATGAGAAAAATTGTAATTTGACTTATTGGTTGATAATAGATGAGAAAACTTTAATATTTAATAGAGTTTTTCAATGAATTGACAATTAATGAAGGGCATTATTGTCTTTTCATCGCATTAAGAGAGGTTCCCGTAATTATGTAAACCTCAAGGAAGCGGAGTGAAATTGTTAGAAATCTCGAGGGTTCTTTTTACTACCAAAACGAGAATGACAGGACTAGAAGAGATGTTGAAATCTATAAACTAGGTTGTAACTTGAGAACGTTCAAAAGAAATAACAAGAAATGATTGCAAACCTACTCGAACAAATGAAGTGGCATCCCAAGGAGTTCTCTATCAAAAATTCCAATGGACAAAATTATTGAGTAGAGTGGAGGATTTTAAAGATATCCCACCATGAAAGGCATGAATAGTTGGTAGGATATACTATAGTTTCCATTTAATAATTAAAAAGCATGCGGGCAATAACGAACTTGACCAAAGACATGCCATGATAAATCAACAAGAACTGGATATCATTAAATTATATATACTACTTTACATACGTAAAGATTGATAAAAGCAATACAGTTGATAAATACAACTTGCTCTTAATATAAAATTGCAAAAGAAGAGCAGTGGAATCACTCTAAATTAAAGATTAATCTTTTTTATACTGACATTGACAGTGTATACACTATTAACGTTGAATAAATGATAAATATGTAAAATTTAAATTTAAAAATCAACTTTTGCGCATATGTTATAGAACCAACAGTATTTATGTATACACTGTCAGTGTATATAAGATTTACTCGTAAATTAAAAGCTGTGCCTGTCCAACAAGACTAGACTGGATTACAAGTTAGACGAGTTAAAAATTACAGATAAAACAAAGAGGATAGCCAAAGCTATTTGCTTACTGATTTACTTTGCTACAGAAATTTATATATTACTATATCACAGAGGTGGAACAATAATTTAGAACATATCTTTATGCCTCAATTTCAATCAAGAGAGATCGTTTCAAGGCGTGTTACAAATGTCGCTTTTTTTTTAATGTTTAATTTGTCCCTACCATGTTGGTGCACAAAAGAATCCTCGCAAATTAACCTCTAGAACACGATGAAAACCAGCAATGATGGAATCGGGGTAACTTGCCGCTGTCGGCAGATTTTTTTTTTATTTGGGATTGGTATGGCGATGAGTCATTGCCCCAAACAAAGAGTGATGCCACTCAAACCTAACATTCAATTAGAGGAAGAATCATAAAAGCGTACAGAGAATTCAGTGGGAAATTCTGGAAGCCCTTGCAATAAACGTTAACCCAACTAGTCATGCATCTCATCATTTGAACAAACAAGATCCTCTTATATACCAAGTCATTTACTTATTCATAAGGTTGGCTTAGAATGTCTTCAATACTTGAATATTTATTAGTTTGAAAATTATCCGTAGAAAGACAAAAAAAACTCGTGAGGGAAAAGAAAAAATGACAAAAAGATAAATAACTATTCTAAAATAAATAGATATACGAAAATAAAGAAAGAGGTTGATCTTTGAGACATGCGAACTTCAAAAAAGCAATGGTTATTAAAAAATGTACAAAAATCTTTCTTTTTGAGTTCTCTAGCATTACCAGTCTCATTAAAGAAAAAAACTTTTAGTATTACAATATTGAGACTTCCAAAATAAAATTCAAGCTTACTGCATGTTAAGAGAAACATAACATCTTTGTTCAGGAGTGTGATATGGTTTTAGTTAATCCTGTTGGTTGTGATTGTATCATATATCTTATCCAATTGCGTTCAAAATTATCTGTTGTAACACATCCAAATGGCTATGTTAATATCGAAATTTTTGTCAGCATACCACACATGGAGGGGGTGAGAACAAGGGAGGAAAAGAAATTTGGAATATTCTTTTAAAAATCAGCATCCTATTTGGACTTGCTTTCAACTGAAAATAAAATTAGTTACGAGCATAAATGTTCTTAATCAGAAGTCAATATTAGTTAAGAACATAAAATGTTAAGGATTGAGAACAAGTGAATGGTCAAGGAATTCCAGTATCTAATAGAAATTAATTAGAAAAAGTTTCCATAGTTCAACTTAGCTGGTAGTGACATTAGTCAAGTAACATTAAGGTCCCCAAGATGAGTTTCAAACCCTTTCCTTTCTCCCCTTTAACTTTTGTAAGGCTTAGAGTCTCCAAAAAAAAAAAAAAATGGTATAAAATGTCAAACATAAAAAAAATTTGTAAGCCTAGAAATTTTGCTAATTGAAATATCTCTTTGTTTTTCAAAACCAACATGATTTGTGCCAATATATACTAAATGCTAAAAGAATAAAAGGCCTGTTACTGCAATTACTGAATGAGGCTTGTGAGACTTCTATGAAAAATCTATCATCAACGTCAATAATGAGAGATCTTTTAGTTTAGCTTCACGTCCGTAATCATCGAGGAGAGATTCTAAAGATTTAGAAATTCTTAATTCTAACCCTTTTCCCCTTTTTCCGTTTCTTGATTCCATTTGTCTCCTGCTAAAAGTTAAAAAAAATGGAGATAATTTCAGAAACTTCCTTTGAGATTTCTAACAATTTCATTGACCTCCCCTGAGGTTTATACAATTACACTTACCTCCCTTGATAGAATTATGGACCAATTATTTACATCACATGGGGAGAAATTACTCATATACCCTAAGACATTAGGTCTTATTAGACACTAATATTCTTTAATGATGACCGATGACTTGCAATTACAAAATAACGCCAATTGATATACCAAATAAAGCTATTTTGTTATTGATAGAATTTTACAATGACTAGAAATCAGTTGTACACAATGTAAAAAGAAGGGTTTTGTTAGAAGAAGAAAACACTGGACAAAAGAAGGTTGTTGATGAGGAAATTTTCTTTGAAACTCTTAAAACTATGATAGTTGTAAAGTAATTCGTGGAAGAAAAGGAGAAAGGAAGGAAAAGAAAGGCAAAATTCAAAAATTTTCTATTCAAAACCAAAGGAATCATAGCAAACCTCTTGAAAAGAGAGATGACTGATCTATTTTACTGAATTTTGTGATCATTAGTGTAGTTTTGTTACTTATTTATATTGTTTAATATATTGAATGTAAACTTTTTGAATAGTGAAATGTATGTTAATTGTTTCTAACTTTTAATTATTTTCATTTTTTTACTATTATAACTTATATACATGCATAAGAGATATGTATGGAATAAAACTTTCAACTCTCTTCTTAAAATACTTTTTTTAATGTTATTTTTTCTGACTTGGACTAATTTTGTTACCAAAACCTTAGATTCGGGGAGGTTTGTGTAATTTTATAAACTTCAGGGGATGTTTCTGAAATTATCCCAAAAAAAGGGTGCAAGGAAAATTTTTTTCGTGTGGATTTTGTCTCAAAGCAAAGCTGTATGTTGAATTTCAAGCCTCAACTTGATTTTAAGACACAGAAGTAGTGTCAGAGGATATGCTTGCATACGTCTATTCCTCTTATCTTGTTGCCTTTTTTTTAAAGTTTTTTTCCTTATGCGTTACCATTTTTTATTTTTATTTTGTGGGTAAGAGTGCAAGACCACAATAATTTATTGTAATATTCTTGAGATAATTTATTGTAATATTCAACCCAATGGTGAGGAACACAAATGAATTACGTCTAAGAAAAATTGGATGGTCAAATAACAACCCACACACACAGAGAATAATCTCAAATAAATTTGGATAGGAGGTTATTTGTTATTTGAAATATTTATTTAAAATAATTGCTCAAATATTTTTTGTGATGTGATGTGAAATAAAAAAAAAATTAAAAATTATGTATATAATATAAACAAAATAAAATATATATATATATATATATATTTGCGATTCTTGTAATCCAAACCCACCCACCAACAACATATGGATTTACGAGCCACTGTCTTAATAACTGGACTAAATTGAATATATGCTACAGCAGAAGATATACTAATATAGAATACCGACCAACTTATTCAATTGGTCAAGAATGCTACAAATTCCAATGATATCACGTGACCTCTCACTAAATTTTAAGATTGCACTAATCTCCTGACGTACCATATGCTTCGAAGGTCCAAAACCCAGAGTGAAAGAGAGAGAGAGAGATCAAACATGCCCTCAATCATTGATGAATTAGTATTGCCTATTCATTCGAAGAGCGTTCTTGTAGTTTTTTTTTACTGTCCTAATTTAGGATTCGAATTACTCTGAACTTGACAGTAAAAGCTAGAAAAGGTGTGGAAAGAGATATGAGGGACAAAAAAAAATCCTTATTACAATACTCTTTCTTACCAAATCTAAACTCATCCCTTACCAGAGAGGAATATCTTAGAAATAAGTCTTAATTAAGTTATGAAACCATTGACAAAGGATTGTACAAAAAGGTTGGTTAACTAATCTCTAGCAAATTAAGTATCAAATTGGATTCTTATTTTATTAAATATTTATAGAAAAATATATTATAACGATATAATATATTAGAGAAAAAAATATAATTAATAAATAGAGAAAAAAAAAATTCACAAAAAATAACAATCTAAAAAAGGGCTTAGTCAGTCTTTCGGGTAACGTGTCAATTCCTTAGAAGAAGTAATAAATGAATGATTCGATGTGGTCCCTAGAGACGGAAAATGGCGATCAAAAAGGAGAAAGGGACTAGTTCTAGTGGATTGTAGCTTAAATTGTTAAACAAACACAGCCTCACTTTCTCGAGCGTGCAAATTGTTGGAATGGTCCTTAATATTTTCATTAAATTGTAAATTAGTCCTTTAATTTTTCGACTAAAATTGTTTAATCTCTAAACGTTTGTTTTGGCTTGCTTTGCTTTGGTATAAAATATTAATAGGATACGATTGTAGTGGTTGGCATGTCCGTATAGTGTTGGTTATTAGCATATCTAGCGGACCCAAGATTCTAAATATCCTTTTATAACCCTTCAAAATAATCAAACTTTTTACTTACGTCCTAATAAAAATTAGATTTTCCCTTCAAACTTTTATAAATCTTTCAACGTTCCTTTAAAACTTTAAAATTTTCCATATACCCATATACATATACATACACACACACACATATATATATATATATATATATATATATATATATATATATATATATATATATATATATATATATATATATATTAGAATTTGCCGGTGGGGACCCTACAGCTTTCATAATACATGAGGGTTCCTTCTTAAATGCACATCTTCGATAATGTTGTCCCTCACCCCTTTCCCAAACTTTTGCCTCTGGTTCCATCAGTAGTGTCAAATCATAACTTAATTTGTATTATTTTATACATGTTTCATTGTGGACATCGTTTCTTTTAGAAATTACAAATTTGTGTCCATACAAAAATTTCACAAGTTACAGATGAAAGGACTTGATAGCTCATATTGTTGAATCCTTTGATCAAATTATACAACCCTAAAACCTTTAATCTACTCATTTCCCCCTAGTATTGGCAACTAGGCAAGAAAGTTTTAGTTGGTAAGAAAAAGCACATTGATATAACTTTTGTTTTTTAAATGTTTCTGTTTAACAGCAATATTCCAGTATTGTTAATCTTCAAGAGAGATCATAATCTATTATAAGTTGTCTAACGAGCAAGTATACTAGTATACTGTCTTCCACTAGGTTTTCTTAAGTTGTCTAACAAGCAAGTATACATGCAAGAGTTTCTAAACCTCGTGTGGCACGATTGCTCAAGTAATCCATTACTAACACCAACGCTTTACAATTTCACGTACACTCGATATTCATTGAGTACATGCATTTCTCCTATCCTTGGATACTCATATAAATCCATCTCATCCTATAGAATAAGAATTAAATTTGTGTAAATGGCAGTGAATTTTAAAATCACAATTTTTGTAATTTTATTGTAACGCTTTGGAAAATCAGTTTAATCCTGTATTAGGTTTGTCGTTTACCAATAAAATAAACTAAAATAGGGTTAACCAATTAGCAATGACCAAACTCTTGGTTTTAAAGGGAAGCAAAGAACATTTATGCTTACCTTTGTGACTAGGGTTCATATATTTGGTGTTCTAAGGACATACAATAAAAAGTGAATCCACTTTTCTTTTTCTTTTTTTTTTATTTGCTGAGAGGGCAAATTCAACCTGCAAAAGTATTACGATTCAAGGGGTAAGTGACAGTTTTAAAAATTTAGTGATGAACCTATCTTACTTCCTTTAGAATGTCCTTATTGTACGCTCTTAAGGAGCCAGATATAAGTTAATAGACATTTTTTAGTAAGTTAATCTTATATATACTGACAGTATATATATTATCACAGTTGGATGCATGACACGTATGCAAATTCAGATTCATATTATATATCATGCATTCAATGATAAAAGTATATACATTATCAGTGTATAGAAAATTATCCTTTTTTTAATAAGCATTTAATTGCACATTATGTTTAAAAATTAGTTATGAACCTTATCTCGAAATCAAGCAGCCGCTATGGGAATCCGCAATTCATTCCCTCCAACTTCAACCTCCATCCTGGGTAATACGAATTGTGCGACGAAATATTTTTGGGTTCTGTTGCAGGAAACAAGGAGAAAATGTTAAGAAGTTGGAGAAAATGTTAAGAAGTTGGACCTTTTTCCAACTTACCGTTCATAAATTTCAAATGTTTTATTTTGCTATGCCTATTGGGAGGAGCAAGAGAAGGAAGTTTAAGCATTTATTTCAATTTTAATTCCTTCATTTTATTTTACAAAACTATAGGGATTTATGATTTTTGAGAGGAGTAAAAAACAAAAAAATCCTCTGTGGTAAGCCTAATACACAGAAAAACCCCATATAGTTTCAAAATGTACAATACGACACCTCCTGCTTTGAACTAAATTGTAAAGGTGACGGAATCCGTTAAATTTAACGGAAATGATTTATTGGAACCTAAAAAAAATTTTTATACCTAATTTTTATCAAATATACCTATTATAACCCTTAACCCTCAATTCTCTCTATTTAGAGAATAAAAAAAATGATTTTTTGAGCTGTCTTTTTCTTAATTATATCAGGGCATTTTGGTTATTTCGTCCATTTCTGTTAAGTTTAACGGATTCCGTCACCTTTACAATTTAGTTCAAAGTATGAGGTGTCGTGTTGTATATTTGAAACCATGGGGGGCTTTTCTGTGTATTACGTTTATTACAGGAGATTTTTTTTGTTTTTTACCCTTTTGAGAGAGATATTTTCGCTTTTGATTTTCTTTATTTCATTTTTTGTTAGTCAAACGTGCTGAAGTTTGGTTTACTTTTTGGTGGCTGTCAAACTACCAAAAATAAAATTTATAATGATACCTACTCCCAAAATTGAATGAGTATAGTAGTGAGTAGGGTCATCTGCACAGGGAACTGGTAGATTTATCACAAACAGATAATTGGGGGGTTTTTGGAAGAGAGATAAACGAACAAATTAAAGGCGTAAAGTCACTAAATAAACAATCGCAAGAAAGGCAATAACTAAGGAATGTAATAAACAATGAATTGACACATCCTAGTCAAGGAGATAATCTCGGCACCGATTCACGCAATTGATCATAGATATCTGAATTAATTCACACGTTCACAAATAAATTGATTAAAGCAATTCAACAGCCGCCGAACCACCAATCTCTCCTTAATTTTACGGTAGTCCAGAGACGCTCTTAAACTACCCTCTTGTAAAATAGATAACCCTAGAGACGTTCGAAGGATTTAATCTAATTACAGTTTTAAGAATTAGAGAGACCCAATTCTAGTTAACAAACACACATGCGGGTTCATTTAAACTAGATTAATTATTCCTACGACCCAGATTAGACTGCTTGCGAAGCAATGAAATTGGTACCGTTTGCCACTAATTTAAGACATTCAAGTGATACGCACCCCTGTCCTAATTGACAATATATTATTTAGACAATTGAACAACTAGCCATATTGATCCAATAAATCCAAACAATAATAGATTGTTCAAACAAAGAATAATTAAATACTCACAAACGCAGAATTTAGAATAAACAAAACGATCTCACAATTATTTGTGTTCCGGGCCTTGATTACTCCTCAGCTAGATAAACGATCTAGCCTTGCCGCATAGTCATGACAACAAAGCAATTCAAAGTTTTCATGGAGTTTTTGTTGATGAAAAGTAAAAGGGTATCGCCGCCAGTCTAAGTCTTGCATTGAGAAGTAAAAGACAAAGATGAAAGATGAAAGACCCTAGTCTACTGCTGTCCTATTTAAAGTATTTCTACCGCACACTTGCTTTCTGACTTAGAGTTTGTTTCTCAAAAGGATTGCTTCCTTATTTCCCTCATTGAATTGTTGCCAAAAGTTTTTTCTGCAAAGGTTTCCTAATCCCACATAGGTTCAGAATGTATCTCCAAAGAAAGGAAGTAGCTCCAGGGATAGGACCTGCGGTCTGTCTTTTTCGTGTAGCTCTGCGTTATCTGGCGTGGGCACGCCAGAGAATGCCTGGTCTTCTGGAATTAATTTTTTTTTGCCACTTTTGACACCAATTACCTGCAACAAACGCAAATACCAATTTTGAGCAAAAACCCATTACTCTGGACCATAATTAGCCAAAATTAAGACTAAACATCAATGTAATAACACTCAATTATCGGCCTATCAAATCCCCCCACACCAAGACAATGCTTGTTCTCAAGCATTTCAAAACTCAAAGATACAACCACAGTTACACACATGTAGCAGCCCACCATGCGAAATGTTATCAAATTCAGGAATTGCAAGACTTAATCCTCTCTCATAGAATGGAATATGATTACTCACCACTCCGACATGAAACACAAAGGGTCACTCTCACCACACAATAATATGATGTTACCATATACTTGCTAATATATCACATCGCCACCACTGAAACCAAATTTAATGCAGGTTGTAATGGGGCTCAGGCACGAGTTGGATCAAACAGGTAATTTAGGCTCATTAAGTCAAAGGAAACACCGTCGACCTCACTGCATGAATTCCAATTTTCTTCTTCATTCCAATGATCTTTCCAAAGTATACCAATAAATTTTCCAAAAATTAGTAAGTGCAAACACAACCAAGGGCTTCACCCCACTATCTCAACATCGCACTTCATAACTCTTTTTTTTTCTTCTTTAGATTTTTTTTTATTTTTTCCTTTTCTTCTTCTTTTTTTTTCTTTCTTGGTGTGCTCCTTTTCTTCTCTTTCTCCCCCTTCTTTCCTTTGTTTTTTTTTTAAATACGCACAACCACATGGGGATAAAAGCACACTCGCTAACTTCAATCATCCCCTTTCAACACACTTCGAAATCATCATGCACTGAAATCAAGGTATTCCTTTGACATGGGGTAGAAACAAAAGAGGGTCGACACAAGAGGTTTAGGGGTGACAAAATGAGTTTTTAAACAAAGCAAAGGGTCCAGGCTCAACCATGGTCAACTAGGAGAGATCTAATTAGAGTTGGTCTTTTAGAAAGCCAAAAAGGGTTAACCTAAGTGCCATTGTCATTTTAATGCATCAAACTCAGGAATGTAATCTTGACATGCATAACAAAGCAAGTTCTAGAACAATCAAATCATGTGTAATATCAATCAATGAAAGAAAATGGAGCAGTTATCAATGCAATGCTCGTTGGCTCAACAGCTCACAACAGGATATTAATTGTCAAGTCTTGCAAATTTTCTCATTCAATTTCATGATCAAGAAGACAAGACACTTAACCACATAATAACACTGCTCATGCTTGTAAGGTAATTGCAATCATCATCACAGCATCAAGTTCCAGACATTTTCAATTGAAGCCAACCGAACTCATCAAATACATATTTTTTGAATTTTCTGTTTCCTCTTTTCCTTTTTTTTTTTTATCAAATCAAAAAGAGCTAGAACTAAAGAGCTAACAAACAAAAAGAGCTAACAAACAAAAAGAGCTAGAACTACCCCCCCCACACCAGAAATCTACATTGTCCTCAATGGAGCAAAGAAAAACATAAATCAAAAAGAAAGGAATTGGAGCTTCCCTGAAGGCCAAATGGGGGCACGATCGCACTATGGGGGAGGAGGATAAGGCGGCTGAAATCCAACATGAGCAAAGAAGGCTGCCAAATTTTGTGTCTGAATAGAAGAATGGAGTTGTAAGGCTGTGAGACGGTCATCTAGATAATCAACTTGTTCACCCAACTCGCGAAGGGCATCCGCCAAGGCACGGAACTAAAAATTCCCAAGTACACAGGATGCAGAGGGGATGGACGTCGAGGGAGTGTGGGGCAGCAATGGCGAGCAGCAGCAGCCTGGGCTTGGTGGCAGCGGATGGTCGTGGGTTGTGTCGCGTCGCGTGGTAGCGGCAGCGGTCCGTGGTTGAGAGGCATTACCACATTTAAGAAGCGTAAGTCGGCTGCCTATTCTTTGTAACAGTACCCATGAAATTTTCTATGAAACGTGGGCACACCTAGGAAGCCACAGTCTTCTGCCTAACACCAATAAAGCACTGGGAATAAGACATAAAAATAATAAAAACATAGAATTAAAGAGAAAAATGAAAGATAACAATAACGAAGAGTCTAGTCCTTGGGTTGCCTCCCAAGCAGCGCCTCTCTTTAACATCTTTGGCTAGACATTGCCCTATTTATTCACGGAAGATAAAATCTTGTGACTCGTTTCAATGTTTCATCCTCTGTATAGTCCCGATAACCCTTGTAAATAGAGTAATCATTGAGCACACGAGGTACGGTTTTCCATGGATTTGCAAAATGGTGCCAAACAAACAAGTAATGACCTTATTTCTTCACTCACTCCTCCATCACGAGCACTTATTGGTTCAAGATATTTTGCCATCATGACTCTTAACTTATTCCTGTCATGAAATTCAAAATCTTCTGGTATAATAAAGTCAATCTCACTAACAGGAATTAAAGAATAAGAGTCAGGAGAATATTGATTAATGAATGGAGGAAATATCACCGCATTTGGAGATTGTTCACTGGATTCATTCACTTGGACAATTTGATATTGGGGTTCTATTTCTTGTACTTCAATTCCCTTTTCAACTGCATCTTTAGATTCTTCTTCTTGAGATTCTTGCAGTTCCATGTCATTTGTCAGGATAATTGTACTCTCATCTTCTTTAAGATTGTTGATGGTCTGTAAGGGCAATTCTTCATAAATTGGAGAAATCAATTTACTCATTGTAGATGCCAATTCACGTCTTCCATCTTCCATCTCTTTAATCATCTTTTGTGTCTCCTGTTGAAATTGATATGTGTCAGTAGCAATTAATTTAACCATTTCTTCAACAGACATACCTGACACGGGTGATGGTTGTTGCTGTTGATATTGATATTGAAAATCGATTGGCTCTGGTGTATAATTGAAGTTGGAGTTGTCCCACCATCCTTGATCATACCCGTTGGAATAAGGGTCATACCACATTTGATATTGAGGTGAAAAATCTCCAAAAGTGTCGATTGGAGCATTCAAGCCATCTTGAAATGTAGGGTATATGTTGGTTGAATGATCCGAGGCAAAATAACTTCCACAATTTACAACAGCCAATTGATCATTAGAAAAAACATGAGTCTCATAACTCCTTCTAGAAATAAAATCCAGTCCATCACCAAAATACGGAAGATTAGTAGCCACAACTAGTAAAAAGAGTGGAACGAACTAAACAAAACAAGCCTGTGCAAAAAATCACTTTAAGCACCAGTTCCCCGGCAACGGCGTCAAAATTTGGTGGCTGTCAAACTACAAAAGATAAAATTTATAATGATACCTACTCCCAAAACTGAATGAGTATAGTAGTGAGTAGGGTCGTTTCCACAGGGAACTGGTAGATTTATCACAAACAGATAATTGGGGGGGTTTTTGGAAGAGAGATAAACGAACAAATTAAAGGCATAAAGTCACTAAATAAACAGTTGAAAGAAAGGCAATAACTAAGAAATGTAATAAACAATAAATTGACACATCCTAGTCAAGGAGATAATCTCGGCACCGGTTCATGCAATTGATCATAGATATCTGAATCAATTCACACGTTTGCAAATAAATTGGTTAAAGCAATTCAACAACCGCCGAACCACTAATCTCTCCTTAATTTTACGGTAGTCCAAAGACGCTCTTAAACTACTCTCTTGTAAAATAGATAACCCCAGAGACGCTCGAAAGATTTAATCTAATTACAGTTTTAAGAATTAGAGAGACCCAATTCTAGTTAACAAACACACATGCGGGTTCATTTAAACTAGATTAATTATTCCTACGACCCAAATTAGACTGCTTGCAAGGCAATGAAATTGGTACCGTTTGCCACTAATTTAAGACATTCAAGTGATACACACCCCTGTCCTAATTGGCAATATATTATTTAGACAATTGAACAACTGGCCATATTGATCCAATAAATCCAAACAATAATAGACTGTTCAAACAAAGAATAATTAAATACTCACAAATGTAGAATTTAGAATGAACAAAACGATCTCACAATTACTCGTGCTCCAGGCCTTGATTACTCCTCAACTAGATAAACGATCTAGCCTTGCCACATAGTCATGACAACAAAGCAATTCAAAGTTTTCATGGAGTTTTTGTTGATGAAAAGTAAAAAGGTGTCGCCGCCAGTCTAAGACTTGCGTTGAGAAGTAAATGACAAAGATGAAAGATGAAAGACCCTAGTCTACTGCTGTCCTATTTAAAGTGTTTCTGCCGCACACTTGCTTTCCGACTTAGAGTTTGTTTCTCAAAAGGATTACTTCCTTATTTCCCTCATTGAATTGTTGCCAAAAGTTTTTTCTGCAAATGTTTCCTAATCCCACGTAGGTTCAGAATGTATCTCCAAAGAAAGGAAGTAGCTCCAGGGATAGGACCTGCGGTCCGTCTTTTTCATGTAGCTTTGCGTTATCTGGCGTGGGCACGCCAAAGAATGCCTAGTCTTCTGGAATTTGCTTTTTTTTTTGCCACTTTTGACACCAATTGCCTGCAACAGACGCAAATACCAATTATGAGCAAAAATCCATTACTCTGGACCATAATTAGCCAAAATTAAGACTAAACATCAATGTAATAACATTCAATTATCAGCCTATCACTTTTTCTCTGAGCTTGGTAAACTTGTTCCAATTTTTGTACAAGTTGAACTCGACCGTGTTTTTATAAATCTGAGTTTATGTTGAATTCGAATAGCCTTATTCGTAACAGTTGAACTCTTTATCACTTTTTATATAAGTAATTAAGAGACTTGAGGAATGGAGAAATGGGAGAACTGGGATTCAAACAGCTTCACAACCATTTAGCAGAGGCGCATAGCTTTCACGGCTATGGCAAATTGGCAGCAGTTAATGGGTTAATGATTTGAAATTGTTAGTGGAAAAAAATGTTCTCATACTAATGTGTTTGAATGCATGCATGGCATATTACGTGGACCAGTATTTAAGGCACACCCTAATGTGTGTGTAGTTGACTAGAAATATATTTATCAAAATTATCATTTTACAAAAAAAATTTTATTGGTCAAATTTTATTATAATCTAAATAATTGTATAGAAAGATGATGGAAGTTGAGGGGATATGTAGAAATTGGTGTGAGGAAATTGTAATTAGTGGGCTATCTGCTCATGGTGGAGAATTATTTTTTGGAAATGAACTCAGAAAAATTTGTCCTTATAATTAAGGGTATTTACACTGCATATTTTTATCACACAGTGACTCTCATTCCTAAATGAAATATCAGCAAAAGGGTTAAATTCTTTTTTTTTTTTGGGTTGAATTCAGTTTCTCAAAAAAGAAGGACATTGAAGTTAATTTGAACAAAATTTAAGGATACGAGAATGCAATTATTACTAAGTCTAAGGCGTCCATGTGTCTAGAAGATATATGCATCATAGGTTCCACCATTTGAGTCTTTTATGTCTCTTTGTAGGAAAGAGTACAGTGGATTCAACCCCGATTATCAACATGATTCTCATGTTGGAAGTAGGATTCAAACATATAATTTTTTTATAAGAAAATAATCCATTATTATGAATTGAACCAACTTGTGTAGAATTCAAACACATAAACTTTCGTAAGAAAATAAGTCATTATCACTGATTGAGCCAACATGCGTCTGACCAATGAGTCATTATTTTCGTTGGCCTCACATGTCTAGCAGTTAGTCCTACTAGAATGCAGAAGGCTACGTGCTTGTTGAGGGTTCTTTAGCCTATACATGTAAGCTTTTGAGTTCTCTGTCATTCACTTAGCTCCCATTTCCACTTGGGATCGGTTCGTTTGACTCAGAAATGGAGGAAAATGGGACTACAACTCCACCATCAAAAGCTGGCAATAGCAATCTTGTTTTTGCAGTGAATGGAGAGAAGTTTGAGGTGGCAAATATTGACCCTTCAACAACTTTACTTCAGTTCTTGCGTTATCATACTCGTTTCAAGAGTGTCAAGCTTAGCTGTGGTGAAGGTATCTACTTCTATCCATGGATCCGTTTCTTGAGTTCTTAATGAGTTTTTTAAGTCCCTGTTTATCAGTTTCTATTTGCTGCGGTGATTTGTTGAACTGTTTTAAGGTGGATACAGAAAGCATTAAAAAAAAAGATCCAAAATCAGAATGAATGATTGAACATTTTTGTTCCCCTTCATATGATGAGTGAACTTCTTGTTCAGGCTGACTAATCATTATGTTGCAGTTTTTCCTTCCTTTTTATTAATCTCTTAGTTTCAGCTTCTGATAAGTTTTTGAGGTTTCTTTTGTTGAGGCTGGTGTTGTTGATGGCTAGGATTCAGAGGTTGGTTCCATTGTAGGAATCACTAATCAATTATACTTCAGAAGCAATGATCTTCATAACATTTAATCTGAAAAGACAGAATCCGAGAGAACTCTGCTATCTTATGGCTGACTTTTCTTCAACTGTTTATAGTGCTTTTGTGCATTTGCTTTAGAAATATTTTGACATAATTTATTTCGTATTTTCTGCTACGGAATTGGTAGCAGCTTAACATGTTCAGTTTTTCCTCTAGATAGATATATTCAACAGAATTTAACTTAGTTTTTAGTTGCTTTACGTGACTATCGTGTTAGAAGATAGCTAATGTGGTCACATGCATTGCTTGTTAAAGCTGTTCATCAAACTGATAGTCTGTTCATTTTTTTAATGGCACAGGTGGCTGTGGTGCTTGTGTTGTTATGCTGTCTAAATATAACCCTGAGCTTGGTCAAGTTGAAGATTTCTCTGTGAGTTCATGCCTAACACTTCTTTGCAGCGTAGATAATTGCTCAATTACTACCAGCGATGGACTTGGAAATAGTAAAGATGGTTTCCATCCAATTCATCAACGATTTGCTGGATTCCATGCTTCTCAATGTGGATATTGCACACCTGGAATGTGTATGTCATTTTTTGCAGCACTTATGCAAGCTGAAAAAGCAAACAGGCCAGAACCTCCACCAGGATTTTCCAAGCTGACTGTTGTTGAGGCTGAAAAGGCCATAGCTGGAAATCTCTGTCGCTGTACTGGATATCGACCCATTGCTGATGCCTGCAAAAGTTTTGCTGCTGATGTTGATTTGGAGGATTTGGGACTGAATTCCTTTTGGAGAAAAGGAGAGCCAAAGGAAGTTAAATTAAGGAGAATGCCTTTGTATACTCCAGATGGTAAGTTCAGTAGATTTCCAGAATTTTTGAGAGGCAGGTCGAAGTCAGCAATGATCTTGCACTTAAAAGGCAAGTCCTGGTACAGTCCTACTACTATTGAGGACGTTAAAAGCTTGTTGAACTCTAACATGATTGAGGATAATATGCAGATAAGGCTAGTAGTTGGTAACACTGGGATGGGTTACTATAAGGAACTAGATAACTACGACAGATACATTGATCTCAGATATGTACCGGAGCTTTCGACAATAAGAAAAAACCACCGGGGAATTGAGATTGGGGCTGCTGTGACAATCTCCAAAGTTATATCGTGTCTGAAGGAGGAAGGTAATGTATATTATTCCTCTGATAGCAAGCAGGTCTTTGAAAAACTTGCTGACCATATGGAGAAAATTGCTTCAGGGTTCATTAGAAACTCAGCGAGTATTGGTGGGAATTTAGTGATGGCACAAAGGAAAAGTTTTCCTTCAGATATAGCTACTATACTTCTTGCTGTAGGTTCTCTTGTTAGCATAACAAGCGGCCACAAGCATGAAAGCCTTACATTGGAAGAATTTTTTTCAAGACCGCCTATGGACTCGAGAAGTGTGCTACTCAGTGTCCACATTCCATCTTTAAAACCAAACGGAAGTGGTTACAGCAATGAATCTAATTCCAAGTTGATTTTCGAGACCTATCGTGCTGCACCACGACCCCTGGGTAATGCTTTGCCTTATTTGAATGCTGCATTCCTGGCTGACGTATCTCCTCAAGTAAATGGACTTATAGTAAATGATATCCAATTAGCTTTTGGTGTTTATGGGACTAAACATCCAACACGAGCAAGAAAGGTTGAGGAATACCTTTCAGGGAAGATACTAACTGCCAGCATTCTATATGAAGCAGTAAAATTAGTTAAAGCAGGTGTAATACCTGAAGCTGGCACTTCACATGCTGCTTACAGGACGAGCTTGGCTGTTGGTCTCCTTTTCCAGTTTCTTTTTCCATTTGTCAATGTTGGTTCTGCTATTTGTGATGGTCTATCCAATGGATTTGCTGGCAATTTGCTGAAGGACTCTTCTGAAAACCATAAAGAGAATTCTCTGCATCAATCGGCAAGCTCAAAATTGTTGTCCTCTGGGAAACAGGAGGTGAAATCAAGTAAAGAGCACTATCCAGTCGGAGAACCAACGACAAAGTCTGGTGCTGCCATCCAAGCTTCTGGTTTGATTTTCTTTTAATTTTACTGGGATACTTGGTACATCTTTGAATTGGTAGGTTTACTGATTTGTCAGATTTTAGAGTTATAATATGCTGGAAATGTGTTAGTTTTTCTTTTCATTTCAAACGTTTTACAAAATTTACTTTAGGTATATGTCTCCCTAATAGCAGAATACACTGGCTGTGTCAAATAAATGTTTTAACGTGTCCTTTCTTTTCACAGTAGTTATGCCTATGATTTTCAATCTTGTTATTTGATGCTCGGACTAAAATTTGGTTTTTAAAAGCCTTCAAAACAAAACCTTTCTTGAGATAGCTAATTGTAGTCCATCTACAAGTATGCATACTAGTGTGTTATTGGGAAATCACATTTTTGCTTCTTTCTTGCTGCTTCTTGGGGTTTAAGGGTCTGGTGTTCAAGATTTTGATGGTCTCATGCCAAGTTGTTTCTAAATAGGCTCTTAACTTTCAATTTATCAATTTTATGCTCTCGGACCTTATATTCTTGTTCTTAGCTTCCCCTTTTTCCATTATATATCATCATCAGTCTTCAAATTTGAATTTCTGGAGATTGATTTGCAGGAGAAGCTGTATTTGTTGATGACATTCCGTCACCTCCAAACTGTCTGTATGGCGCGTTTATCTATAGTACTAAACCTTTAGCAAGGATAAAAGGTGTGGAATTGATACCAAACAATCGAATAACCGGGGTTGCTGCTCTTATATCTTATAAAGACATTCCAGAAAGAGGGGAAAATGTAGGATCTATGACAAAGCGTGGTTTTGAACCTTTATTTGCTGATGAATTTACCAGGTGTGCCGGAGAGCCAATTGCATTTGTGGTAATTCTATGCATCCAGAATCCCCTCAGTTAATTGCAGATAGCCCTCTCATATGATGCTAATGAGTCTCATCATATCCTGTTTATGTCTGTGTTTGGAACAAACTTTTTATAGGTAGCAGAGTCACAAAAGTCTGCCGATCTAGCAGCGAGATCAGCTCTGGTCAAGTATGACACTGAAAACTTGGATCCACCAATTTTAACTGTTGAAGAAGCTGTTGAGAGGTCAAGTTTTTTTGAGGTCCCTTCTTTCTTGTATCCAGCACAGGTTGGTGATTTCTCCAAAGGAATGGCTGAAGCTGATCATCGGATTCTTTCTGCTGAGGTAGTAGCAGTTTCTCATATCAATTGTTTTGCCGCATTTTCTTGAAGTGTTCTTCATATTGTCAAGAATACTGAAAAGCCATGCTAAGTTCCAAGTTTATCTGCTTATTTAATTTACAGATCAAACTTGGGTCTCAATACTATTTCTATATGGAGACACAAACTGCACTAGCAGTGCCAGATGAAGACAATTGCGTATTAGTTTATAGTTCAACTCAGTCTGCGGAGCAAATGCACGTTACAATTGCAAAATGTCTTGGCATTCCCGATCATAATGTCCGTGTAATTACAAGAAGGGTTGGCGGAGGCTTCGGGGGCAAGTTAATGAGATCAATGCCTGTGAGTATCATTAACCCGTAGATTAAGTTTTTCTCAATGTTTCCATAGTATATGCCTTATCTTTGAGTAATTTTGGTGTCATTCAAAATGGTCTGGTCTGTCAAATGAGGTGTAATTTTACAGGGAAACCAAAGATGATTCTTGCTGAAAGGAGCTTCTGCTTGCATTGATGCTATCCTTGTTGATTTTATTTTGATTGTAGCTTTTCCACAATTAAGTGTTTTCCTCTGTCATCAACAACATGACAGCAGTTCCTCCATTTGCTGCTGCAAACTGACGTCTAGCAATCATTTTATAGCTTACTAGGTTAGCAAACCATCTTTTATTCTGGTGGTACTTCATAAGGAATCCATATCAGGACTGTGATGGAATAAATATGCTCACCTTTCAAATGCATTTCTTGAATATGTGCACTTCTTGAATTTGAATTTAACATTTGCAACTGTTGCATAATGGCCTTTTTTTGGGGGTGACAGTTTAGTCAGATCCTTGGCATATTTTGGCATCTATAATATTGTGTAGAAAAGATCTCTATCCTGAAATACTATCATATTCTAACAATTTTGCCTCATTCTCTCTCTCTCTCTCTCTCTCTCTCTGTTGTGTGTGTGTGTGTGTGTGTCACATAGGTGTGCTGCACAGAAATTTGCATATGCATATAAACGCTCGGACATTTTGTGATTGTTTGTTAGACCTTGTTTAAATGTGGATTCTTATGTCTTCCTAGTCCTACTTTTGTTGGTACAAAAGCTTACAACTGTGTCTTTCAGGTTGCTACAGCATGTGCACTTGCAGCATATAAATTACGCTGTCCTGTCAGGACATATCTCAATAGGAAGACCGACATGATAATGATTGGTGGAAGACATCCCATGAAAATAACTTACAATGTCGGATTCAAATCAAGTGGAAAGGTCACAGCCTTGCACCTTGACATATTGATTAATGCTGGGTTATCTGCAGAAATTAGTCCCATCTTGCCGCTTACCTTGATTGGTACCCTTAAAAAGTATAATTGGGGTGCTTTGTCATTTGACATAAAAGTTTGTAAGACGAACCACTCTACCAAATCTATAATGAGAGCCCCTGGGGAGGTTCAAGGATCTTATATAGCTGATGCTATAATGGAACAAATTGCATCAATGCTTTCTATGGAGGTAGATTCTGTTAGAAATATAAATCTTCATACATTTGAAAGCCTTAAAGTGTTCTATGGGGAGGCTGCAGGTGAAGCACTAGAGTATACTTTGACAGACATGTGGGAAAAATTGGGTGCATCTTCACGTTTAGTCCAAAGAACGGAAATGATAGAGCAGTTTAATCGGATCAACACATGGAAAAAAAGAGGTATATCACGGGTTCCAATTGTGTATGGAGTGGCGGTAGTGTCAACGCCTGGCAAAGTTAGCATCCTTTCAGATGGATCTATTGTTGTAGAAGTAGGAGGAATAGAAATAGGCCAGGGTCTCTGGACTAAGGTAAAACAGGTGACTGCATATGCTCTCAGTTTAATTGGTTGTAATGGGACTGAGAACCTAGTGGAAAAGGTACGAGTTGTACAGTCAGACACTTTAAGCTTAGTGCAAGGGGGTTATACTGGTAGAAGCACAAAATCTGAATCAAGCTGTGAAGCAGTCAGATTATGCTGCAATCTCTTAGTTGAACGTCTTGCCCCGCTCAAAAGTAAGTTGCAGGAACAAATGGGTTCAGTTAACTGGGAAGTCCTGATAGTTCAAGTAAGATGCTTTTCCCAGCTTCTCGATGGTATAACTCTAGATGTTAATTTGATCAAAGCTCTGTTGTGTTTCATTTGTGAAACAAGCTTCTTGTCTTCATCCAATATCTGCTTGTCATGTAGAATTCTTACTTCAGAAACTTATAGATTCCATAACCAGTAGCTACATCAGTTCTATCAATCAAGTTCTAATGAAGCTTTTTTTTCCCGATATCTGGGATTGAACAATGAGGCCTATATTTGCATTAGTATCAAGTGATTAACCAAAAAATCTAATAAAGTATCTGGAACTATAAGCTCTAATAGAATTTCCAAGTCTGGAAAAGGAATTTTCCAATTAAATGATTACAGAATAAACACTTCATATATCAGATACAAATCATTGCTAATCTTTAAAAAATGAATTAATAGGCTATTTTGTTCAAGTATGTTTTGAGAGCTGCTGAACAACATTTTTGGAAACCTAATTTAATCTTCCGTTGCTAGAGAATTGAACATAGTCCAATGGTTAAGGGTCTTTCTTTTTCTTCTTAGGATGAGGATCTAATCCTTACAGTCTCCCTAATCCCCTTCCCACTTATTATTTCCCGGCCTTCCCCTTCTTTTAAAACAACCAAAAAGCAAAAGAAAATTCTTTCTTTGTTACTTTCTGGAACCTGTCCAGGATTACTGGTCACACTAAATGTTTCATAAATTGTTGTGACTTTTTACACATTTCTCATTTGGGACTTCTCTGACTGTAGGCATATTCTCAATCTGTGAACTTGGCTGCACATTCTTACTATGTGCCTGCATCCAATTCCATTCATTACCTGAACTACGGCGCTGCGGTTGGCGAGGTAAATTTTCTCTGTGAGACCATGACGAAAAATTATCTTACAAGATATTCGTAGTACTTTAAATGATGGATATTCAGTAATGCACCATTTTGATTGAGCAAGATACTCTTACATTGGAGAAATCATGGAATAGTTGTCTGCTGGGGCCTTATAATGAATGGCATGAAATGATGAAGCTGTTTGAATTGCAGGTAGAGATAAATATCCTGACAGGAGAAACTAAAATTTTGCAAGCAGATATTATCTATGATTGTGGAAAGAGCATGAACCCTGCAGTGGATTTGGGACAAGTTAGTTATTTGTTTCTTAATACTTATCCATATCTACTGTGATTGCTAATGCTCAACTTTACTTTTGGATTACATTTCTTGTTAGCGTGATTCAATGTACCTTAAAATTTATTGAGCAAGCTGAGCTCATGAAGAATGACAGACCTTGTACTGAGATTCTCTTCTTTCAGATTGAAGGAGCTTTTGCTCAAGGAGTTGGATTCTTTATGCTCGAAGAATTCGTTATCAACGCAGATGGATTGACAATTTCAGATGGCACATGGACATACAAGATCCCAGCAATTGATAACATACCGATGCAGTTGAATGTTGAAGTGGTAAATAGTGGACATCACGAAAAGCGTGTTCTATCATCAAAAGGTATTTCTTCAAGTTTGTCAACTGTCAGAAGTAATTTTTGACTTTTAACAAGTATTGTGGTCTTTGGTGCTTTCTGGTATCACATGCTGGCTAAATCTGTTGGAATCACAACTTCAGAAATGCCAAAGGGAACAGGATGGAGAATTATTTTCCTAATCCAAACTAAAAGAATATATACAGACTGTCTTAGAACGCCCCACTGCACTACAGAATATTTGTAATCTACTTTTCTTTAAGTAATCATTCAATGATCCAAACAAGGAAATCTTAGACAACAAAGCTCGTGGTGCTGAAACCATACCTAGTTGTTTCAGCGTTCAATTGAATGTGGCTAAATGTATGATCCACCAGACTTGAGCTATTTGACTGTTCTGGTTTAGTTGAACTTCTTTGTTCAGAAGCAGAGCTACCACATTGCTAATCCAGGTATACAAATGGATGATTTATTTGTTAATATCAAGAACTATAACTGTTTTAGAAAAAAAAATGTAATGGGAAAATAGACGTAAACTTCTCACCCTTGCAATTGATGTATGAAATGAGCAGTCCTAGCAAATTGAGGTGGATAATTTGACTGGTGCACATGAACAAATCTGCACATGCAAGCAAGATAAATTTGTATCGATCTTTAACCTGGAATTGACCATTGTGTAGCCTCTGGAGAACCACCATTGGTTCTTGCGGCCTCAGTACATTGTGCAACGAGGGCGGCAATTAAAGAAGCCAGGAAACAGCTAAATACTTGGAGCAGACTCGATGGACCTGATTCAGCATTCGACTTGGATGTCCCAGCTATTATGCCTGTTGTGAAGAAAGCCTGCGGCTTGGATAATGTCGAAAAGTACCTGGAAAGCTTGCTTCATTGATTTGATGGTCCACAGGCACTTTGGCGGATATGACAATCATAGTTATAGTCGTATGGAAATATACATGTTGTTACTCTCCTTAAACGATAGTTTATTCATCATAAAGAATAATAGTTATGGACTCCTGTTCGATCAAATATCATTGCCTTATTATAGTGCCCAATTTTCATATGTTCAGATCTTGTTATTCTCTGTATTTTTAAGTTGGCTATTGGTACAAACGCTGAGCCTGTTCCTTGGTAAATGACTGTTGTCTGTGAACCGCTGAGGTTGGAATCCAAATGGTTACGGAAGGGCTATTAGAATCTTTTTCACTATCAGGTTCAAAGTTTGAATCGTATGCCTGAGTTGAGGATGAGATGGATGTTAAGCAGAATGAGAGGGTTTTAAACAAAAAAATGACTGTTCTCGTGTACTTTGAATTCATGCAATAATGCAAACAAACTGTCATCTATGCAGCTCCAACCAAAAAAAAAAGATGGATGTTAAGCAGAATGAGAGGGTTTTAAACAAAAAAATGACTGTTCTCGTGTACTTTGAATTCATGCAATAATGCAAACAAACTGTCATCTATGCAGCTCCAACCAAAAAAAAAAAAAAACTGTCATCTATGCGACGAGCGATAACATCTCCCACAAACTTATTAAGATCATGTAAATTTTATTAAAAAAAAAAAACTTGAAGGATGAAGAGCTACCATCTTGTTAGCTTGCAGGCGATTAATTCAATATTTCACTCAAGAAAAATTCTAAGTTCATGGTTTTATCACATTGTGATGAGAATGGAATCATTACATCAATAGAAAATCGAGATAGTCATGAGTGGATCGCCAATGACGCATTTATATGTGGAAGTGCCAATATCCTGACCTATATGCCTATGGTTACTACATTAAAAACAAAAAAAAAATCAGTAGTAAATAAGGCTGAATTTGAATTTTAATCGCAAATAACTGTAGCAAAGTTAAAAAAATAAATTAATTACATTACAAGAAGTTAAAAGAAGGAAATTGTTGATATAGCAATGATTTTATATCAATCCAGTGATTAAGATTTTCAAAAATTTACTCTTTTGACATGAAAAACGAAAAAGTGAATAATCACGTATTTCTTTTATTTGGATTTTTCTTCCATTCTCGTTCTCCAAGATAGCTAGCAGAGGCATAACTGTTCTTCGTTTCCCTTTCTCTCTTGCAACAATTGGAGTATCCCCGAAAATAAAAAGGGTCAATTACATTTGCCTCCCCTAAAGTTAGAGCAAATTACAAATCAAACCCTTATGCTTGAACAAAATATATAAAGCCCCCTCAAACGCTTAAGTTTGTAACGCATGAGCCCTCACGTTAGTCAACTAATGTCAACAGTTCCAAATTCATAAAAGTCAGCATTAACTTTGTACCTTGTTCCTAGACTACCTAAAATTCCATTACTGCAAGTGTATAAGTCGTATACAAATATAGGAAAGATTTCAAGTGTTGATCCCACATGCAAGTTTAATTAACATATCAACATTTATCGACCTACTCTGCTATTTAGATTATTGCAAATGCAGGCAAATAAATATATACTACATATAATAAACAAAATGAAAATCACAAGCTAAAGCTCCTAGGGTTTAGGTTTTCTCACTACCTTTTCTAGTTAAATAACCCGATTAATTGAGTTCTATCTTTTTAACTAAATAATGATGTAATTTTTTAATATATGTGATACTTACTTTCACCATTATATTTGCTATACCCATAATTGATCTATGCCTACTTTCATGGTCATGAAACTAGTTATAAATTCGATAGGGCTCATGAAATTACTTGGTTAAAATCATAAAAGTGTGCCTCTAATTTTGTGAGTCTACAAAAGTGTATCAAATCTGGTTGCGACCAGATCTTTCCTTGGCAACTAGATCTGGTCACAGGGGGAGGGAGAGAGGGGTAGGGATGGGAAAGAGGGGAGAGGAGGGGGAAGAGGAAGGAGGGGGTAATGGGAAAGTGAGGAGGGGATGAGAGAAAATAAAGGGGTGGTGGCTGGTGGCGCAGGAGGAAGGTGGTGTATGTGTGGCAATGGAGGAAGAAGGAAGAAAAAAAAAGAAAAAGAAAAAGGAAAAGGAAAGGAAAATTGAAAAAAAAATTAACAAAAGATTAGTTACCGATACCACAATAGGTCAAAAAGTGTTATTCCATTTTAGTATGAATCACAGCGGGGAGTTATGTGGACATTATTGAATAATAGAAGAGTTTTGGAGGAAATCACTGAAAGTGGCAAGCCACATATAGTGACTGGTGAGAGGATTACCGAATCTTAAATTTTTGGTGGTGACCAGTAGTCACTTGGCTGTTGGATTTATTGCAAATACATTTTAAAAAAAATTGAGTGCAAATAACATTTCGAAAAAAAAAAATCCAAAATCGAAGCTAAAAAGTGGCGCTCCTCAATGAACTCCACCATACCAGCGTCAAAACCTCATGATAAAGGAGGGGGAAATGGGAAATTGAGGGGGAAATGGGAAAGTGAGGAGAGGATGAGAGAAAATAAAGGGGTGGTGGCTGGTGGCGCAGGAGGATGGTGGCAATGGAGGAAGAAGGAAGAAAAAAAAAGAAAAGGAAAAAGGAGAAGGAAAGGAAAATTGAAAAAAATTAACAAAAGATTAGCTACCAATACCACAATAGGTTAAAAAGCATTATTCCATTCTAGCATGAATCACAGTGGAGAGTTATGTAGACATTTTTGAATAATAGAAAAGATTTGGAGGAAGTCACTGAAAGTGGCAAGCCACATATAGTGGTTGTTGGGAGGACCAGCGAGACTTAAAGTTTTGGTAGTGACCAACAGCTACTTGGATTATTGGGTTTATTGGATTTTACCCGTAAAAAAATTGAGTGCAAATAACATTTCTAAAAAAAAAAATCCAAAATCCAAGTTAAAAAGTGGCGCTCCACAATGAACTCCACCATTCCAGCGTCAAAACCTCATGATATATCCATAACAAAACACGTAATCATATATCAAAACAAAGTTCCCCCGTCAGATCATGACTTGACCATAAGCATAGAATGACCCCGGAATTGACGCATACTATATAATGTGTTTTTCATGTTTACGAGAAAAAGATGGTAGACAATCTGGTAAGGCACAAGCAAAGGATGTGAAAATGAGTTTGTTGAGAAATTGTCTGGTGGGAGTGAAAGAGCACTTTGGCAAAGTAGATGGAATGGGGAGGAAGGAGGAGTTTTCAGCAATGGTTTTTTGTTGCTAATATTTTCCTCAATTTTTTCTCCTTTCTATCTCTTGCTTTAAACTTTTTAACTGGGTTCATACTACTCTTTAGTCGTTGGTGTAAACAACTATACTGATTATTTGTCTGATTTTCTCTTTATAAGTTGATAATTCTTGTAGAATATTTCTTAAAAAATTATGTCAATATTGCTCAAAATAGAAAAAGTATTTTATTACCTTCAGGAAAATGAAAAGAATGCCATTGGGTTTGTATTCTAGTGCTTCTTGATGGAGGGCACTATTGTCATTTTTGTGATTTGTCAATATTACTTGAGTTAAAAAACTTGGACTCAAATTCAACCTCGAACTCGAACTCGTCGAGTTCTTAAAAGTTAAGATCGAGCTCAAACTCGATTTTATTTTGCATTACCCGAGTTTGACCTTGAACTCATGCTTATCGAGCCCAATCAAGCCTAATCGAGCTTAAGAAATATAAATTTATATTTTACATAATTTTAAATAAGGGATAAAATAGACATTTCATACTAATAAATAAAAAATTTTAAAAATATGTATATGTGAAGCTCGATTGAGTTTGATTAAACTTGACGAGCTTTCGAACTTCACATATCAACCTCAAACTCGACTTGTCAAGTAGCTCGAACTCAATCAATGCGAGTTCGAACTCAAATTTTGACCAGCAAGCTCATGAGTTACTCGATTAAAGTTAGCGATGGCAATGGGGGCCGGTGCCCTCGGGCAACCGCCCCGCGGGGGTAGAAATGGGGCTGGGCGGGGGCTGGGCGGGGGCGGGGCGGAGGCAAAATATTTACCCCCGCCTTAAAACAGGGCGGGGGATGGGGCAACATACACCCGCCCCATCCCCCGCATAAAAAAAAATATATACACATAAATATATGTATATATATATACAAAAGAAACAAAACCCCTTATTATCTCCCTCAGTTCCTCCTTCGTTCCCTCCTTCGCAGCCACCGCCGTAACCTCCCATTCCCCTCAGTTCTAATCACTACTCAATTAATCGCAGGAGCAAAGGAGAGAGGTGAACTGGAAGGACGCGTGACTACATTATTTAAGGACATCAAAAAGTCAGGTGTGCCCATTTCTTTTTGGTGCATTTGAAGTAAGTCGTCTACTGTGGCTTAACTTGTTGTGACAGCATAGCAGACAATGTCATTGTTTTATTGATGAGGTCCACACACTTATTGGTTCTGGGATAGTAGGACGAGGCAATAAGGGATCTGGTCTTGATATTGCCAATTTATTGAAGCCATCACTTGGACAGGGTGAGTTACAGGTAATATTTCTTCCTTGTTACATGCTTTAGTGTGCATTATGTTACTGGATACTCATTGATACCTGGACAATAAATCATGTTACATTGGTATGATCATGGATATTGTAAGCTCATGTTTCTAATCTTAGCTTGGAATTAGTAGCCGAAAGTTTCTAATCTTTCCTCGCGGGGACCGTGGGGGAAACGGGGCGGGGGTGGGACGGGGGGTGGGGGGCAAGAGGTGGGGGACGGGGGGAGTTATTTGACAATGGGGCAGGGGACGAGGGAAGGATGTCCCGCCCCACCCCCGCCCCATTGCCACCCCTAATTAAAGTCAACTTGTTTGAATCCCTAGTCATCCACACACAAATAACTTTTGGTTTTGTGATAATCCACAAATACCCCTGTGGGAAAATTCTTGGAGAATTTGACATACAGTCCCTTATTTTTGGTTAATGACGGAAGTGGGTCTAAGTTTGTTTTTCTTCTTTTGACAATGGATTTTAATATTTGTTTTTCTAGGGTTCTTGTACCATTTTTTGGAGATTCCAAACATATTTGTGTCGTGGAGCCAAAAAAAAATGTTTGTGTCTATATCAATGGTAACAAGTATCAATGAATCAAATATAGGACAAGTATCACTTGAAAATCCAGTAGCTTCATAAGTTCTAAGAGAGATACTATTATATTAATTTGAGACATAAGACATGCATATAATTATATTTCTCAACTTTAAATTTTTTTAATATTAAATAAACAATTGTTCTCATGAAAAAGGAATAAGCTAATTTCCTTATATTCATTCGATATTTAATAAATAATCAAAGTTATTAGACCAAAGTTAGTTAACAAATAGTTTTAAGAGAAATTCTTCACATAAAAGTTAATACAAAGTTAAAGAATACCTCAATTTAAAATAATACCAATAATAAATATAATGATGATAATAAGAATAATCATGACATTTGCCTATTCATTACTCTTGAGAAAATATAAAGAAAAAAACTCCTTTTTATTTCTTAATTTTTAAACCTAATCGAGTTAACATGAAGACTAGCACTAGTAATAAATCAATTAAGAATATATAATTGATCAAAATTTTTCAAACATACAAGTGTTTATATAAAAATAAGATTTACACACTTATATATCCGTAAAAATGCATACATACATCATTATACAAGTAAGTGTGCGTGCGTGCACGCACGTGTTGTGTATACTTGTGCTCCATTTAAAGATTGAAAATTACATAGCAAATCATATTTAAATAATTTATTTGATGAAATTCTTTTGATCACAAATTTAAAAATTTTTTAATAATTTTTATTAAATAAATGCTTTCAAATTTCTTATTAGATCCATAAATATGTAACATATTACACCTAACTAATAGTCATCTAACATTTAAAAAAAATCTCTATGTCCAAAAATAGCCAAGATGATAGATCTAATAAATGAAAATATAATAAACTAAATCAAAGTTAGACTTTTCTCTATGTAACTTATAGATTTGCCTTTATATGCATTTTCCTATAGTCAAATAGGCAAATCTTGCAAATTAAATAGAAATCAAATCCAAAAATCATTTAAAACTACAAATCAAGAGTAAGACTGGATTACCTAAACTTCTTCGTTGTTTAAAGACAACGCTTGGCTGATCAGATCCAAATAGGCAAATTTTGCAAAGTAAATAGAAATCAAACCCAAAAATGATTTAAAACTACAAATCAAGAATAAGACTAGATTACCTAAACTTCTTCGTTGTTCAAAGACAATGCTTAGCAGATCAGACCCAAATAGGCAAATCTTGCAAATTAAATAGAAATCAAACCCAAAAATCATTTAAAACTACAAATCAAGAGTAAAACTGGATTACCTAAATTTCTTCGTTGTTCAAAGACAACGGTTGGCTAATCAGAGAAAAATGTTATCACAACTTTTGATCTCGAAATAAATAGTATATAAAAATGAAAATCCTGCAAAATAGAGCATAGAATTAAAGAAGATTTCAACCGAATCTTCTATCATTAATTTTGAAATGCAAAATTAATTTTTTGTAAGTTTAAGCTGACCTAAACAAGTATGAAATTATGAGATAAAGAGAGAGCGGCTCAAGAGACAGCAATTGACTGAGTGGAGAAGATATTAGATTTTACCCTAATTAAGTATATATATAGATTTAGAATTTGATTGAACCAATAGGTGAATATACCATTCAGTCTAATTATATGAATTGAAAAGCCACTGCAACTTGTTTCTTCTCAAATACACCGATTTTAACGATTAAAGTTATAACGACAAAAAACTTATGACACTTCAAATCGCTTTATATGTGTAATGGAAAGAGAACCAATCAGGTTTTTTGCTTTTATTTTCAAAGTTAATTTTCTTGTCAGAAATGTTTTAGCCTTAGTAATTTTTAGGTGCATATGATGATTTATACAAGAGTAAAAATTTGCATAATATCAATTTTAATTAGTGAAAAGTTTAAAAGTATGATTAAGTTAAGTGGTAAAACCAAATAATTATGATTAAGCATGTCAATGGGTCGGGCCGTACTCAAATCCATCCCTGGCTCAATATACTTAGATAGGATTTAAGTTTAATTCATCAAACCCAAATCCAAACCCTATAATAGAGTCATGGGTTTGGGTAAAGTCCGATTTTCTATGATCCATACCTAAATCCATATCCAAATTAGAACCTATCCAGAATGACATTTAGATTGAATATAGTAAAATTTCATGATTGTTAGATTAAAGGATACACTTTTAATTTAAGAAAACACTACCTAATCCAGCCTAATATTGCATTCAACTTCTTGAATGTTAATTTTATTAGTTGAAAACAAAAATCAAATGGTATTTATATTATTTTTGAGCTCAATATATTTTAAAAATATTTTTACTTTAGTTCTTCACTCTATGTATAGGAAAATACCCACGGATATCCAAACCTATGAGGTTCGGATTTGGATTTGGATTTACTTTTTCAGACTCCTAAGGTTCTAGTATTGAGTCTAACTAAATTTAATAGGTTTGAATCTGAATTAAAGAGATCCAATTCAAACCCTACCCATTGATATGCCTAATTATGATATCATTTTTTTGTTAACTATTTTAAGAGTCTCATGTAGTTCTACACCAATCATAATATATATGTCTTCTAATATTAGCTTTTTAGATTGTTTCCTAGCAAAATATCTTACCTATGTTGGCATATTAAAAGTATATTTTAATATTTATTAAGAAAAATGGTAGAAAACAAAGATTAATTGTGCTTGGAGTCAAATGTATACCATGTATAATAATTCATCTAATGAATTGTCATGGTATTTCACTTAACAACATATTCATTATATCTATGAATTTAATTAGGGAATCATAATTTGCTAATATACGAAAGGAAAAGTTGTAACAATGCCTTTGAAATATCAAATGTGACACCTTGCCTTATAGTTAAGTTCTTGCCTATAGTATATATCTAAATTTATAGTAGCTTTCTAAATTTATTTCAAGTATTTGATTATATGAAAATATGTCTAAATCACATAAATTCTACCAGGGTGGAGGTGCTATACAAACCTCTTTTCTTTTGTTTAAATTCATTTTTTTTATCTTTGATTGATATTATGATCACTTGTTCTAATTCTTTTATTGGTTTTCTTGTTCTTATAAATATAATCATTCTTTGTTCTTGTCATTCCATTTGGGACCCTAGTTATTTTTTTGCCGTCTTCCTTCTATCATTACCAACTCCATAACTAATATTATTTTGACTATTATAATCTAAATTTGCAACTCTAATCCCCTAAAATCTAATTAGAGAAGTATCAAGTAGGAACAGCAGTGGGTAGGTTAAAAACAATACCTATGAGTACTTAATCCGATGATTAATATGATTAGACGATTGATAGGAAATATGTTAGGGTTTGATATTGATGAGGAGCTACTGATAGATAATTTGATAGGTTTAGTAAGAGAATTCTGAAAAATAATACTCAACACAGACATTGACACAGATATATATTGAGGAATTAATACATCTATAAAATATGTTTATTCTCTTTAGTTTGTATTCAATTGGCACCTATGTTTGTCTTATAGGCTATATTCGTCATGCATTTTGCATAACTCTTTGTTGGAAAATGTGGGATAATTATTTGAATATTCTTTTAGAAGATTGTTAAATTTACCCTTCATAAAATGTTGAATTTCAATATGGCTCTACCGAAGTTTAAAATTTAACGCAATGTGTTGATTTAACATGATGTGTACTAATTTTAGTTTGATGAAAACTAATTCTTTTTTTTAATTATTCAAATTAGCGGGTAGAGGGTACCCAATGAGTGATTCCAAAACTGAAATGAGAGAATTCAGTAATAAGAGTGAAAACCCATAGGGTTACCTATAGCGTTTGGTAAAAGATTTAAATATGCAAATTAGGATTTGGTAAGAGAAATTCTTGAAACTGCCCAATCTCCTACTATCTAGGGGTGTAATCAAATCAAGTTGAGCCCGAGTAGAGCTCAACTCGAGTTAAAAAACTTGGACTCGAACTCAAGCTCAAACTCTTGAAAATTAAGCTCAACCTCAAGCTCAATTTTATTTTGCATTAGTCAAGCTCGAGCTCGAACTTATGCTTATTGAGCCCAATGAAGCCTAATCAAGTTTAAGAAATATAAATTTATATTTTATATAATTTTAAATAAGGGACAAAATAGACATTTTATACTAATAAATAAAACAATTTTTAAATAACATATATGTGTGTGTGTGAAGCTATCTATTAAACTCGAACTCGACTCGTCGAGTAGCTTGAACTATTCGAACTCGGTCATTGCGAGTTCGACCTCGAGTTTTGATCGAGCAAACTCATGAGCTACTCAATTAAGTTTGATTCGTTTGCACCCCTAGTATGGACGATGTTACTAACAAAGGGTAGATGTTATTTGGTCAAATCTGAGGGTTTGATTTGTATTTTGACTAAACCTCAAGAGAGGTAAATAAAATTAACTCATTAAAAAATGATAAGACAAATAATATTATACAATTGTATTTATAGACAAAAAAATTTTAAAAATTTATCCAAGGGTTTGATTTGTATTTTGGTTAAACCTCAAGAGAGGTAAATGTAACTAACTCATTCAAAAAAGATAAGACAAATAATATTGTACAATTGTATTTATAGACAAAAAAATAGTAAAAATTTATCCAAGGGTTGGATTTGTATTTTGGTTAAACCTCAAGAGAGGTAAATGTAATTAACTCATTAAAAAAGATAAGGCAAATAATGTTGTACGATTTTATTTATAGACCAAAAAAAATTTAGTTAAAATTTTCCACTATCAGGATTTGAATCCAAAACCCCTAGATTTAAGTCCTAGGATTTCGACAGTGCTACAGTGTATCTCTTTGTCATTTCTATTTGGAAGAGATTATTTATAATTATACATAGAAGTCTTATTTTGTAAACTAATTTCTCGTCGCTACTTTGTCTTTTAATTTTTGAGTTGAGCACTAAAAGCCCAAATAAATATCTCCTTAATCAAAAAATTTGGTATTTATTTTTCTTTTTTCTTTATCTGCATTTGATTTGAGTAATACCACTGAAATTGAAGAACTTAACCATTAACTACTACAGATTTAATGAGTGGCATTCATCATTAACTTTAATTATTTGTGGAAGAAAGCAGAAGTTTGATAATATTAGTATTGAAAAGTATTATGTTCAATATATATATGCCTAAAAGATGAACTTTTTTTAAAAAAATTTTTAGTAGAAGAAGGGTGAGACTTAAAAAGTGGGAAGGAGTAGAGGGATTTGAACTTAAAAGATGAACATAACTACTTAATACTTGAATTAAGTCGGGGGAGGATTGGGTTGGGTGGTACAGGGGAGAGAGTGTAAGTGAGAGGTCTCGGATTCGAATCCTCCTACTTACACTAAAAAAAAAAAAAAAAAACTTGAATTCAGTCTAGTTTGATAAGATCTCGCTCAAGTTTGGTTTTGCCAATTTAGTGAAGCCAATATGAAAAGTATTTATATTTGGAAATATTTCGAACTCGCTCTAACTTGACTCTTTTAGTATAAAATTTAACATGTTAAAAAATTCATGTTACTTGAGGTCGACTAGAATTTGGTTTAGTAAGCTCATTTAAATTCAACTTGACTAATAAACAAGTCAAATGTAAACACAATTATATACTCACTAATATAAATAAATAAATAAATTTGAACACAAAGTGTTCGGTTTGATTATGATAGTTTATTTCCTTAATCTTTGATTCAACATCTTGATTTCCTCATTAGCCTTTAACATGTTGGCCAAAACTTGAGTAGACTTGATTTTTAAACACACAATGGCTCAAATTGTACCCCATCAATTAGTGAGATAGTATGGCACAATATGGATTATTTCATTTTTGAAGATCGGATCTATTCAAGAGTAAGCCTTATATGCATACCTTCTTTGTTAAAGGCTTGGTTATCATCTATATGATAGATCATCACTTTATTATCGCATCATTCATTACACTATCTCTCATTATAGTTTACACTTTACACTAACTTTAGGTTACACTCTATATAGTTGACAGGTGTCAAACCACCAAAATTAAAATTCCTACTCTAAAAACTTAAATTCAAGTATAGCAATGAGTAGGGTCGTCTCCTCAGTGACTGAATGATTTATTTCCTTCCAAAGCACTAAATAAAATGAGAATTTTTGGAAAATTCAAAAATATCTAATTAACTAACTACAAAAGCAATTCACGAAAACAAATAGGAATTAATCAATAATAAACATAACTCTAACCAAAGGTGCAACTTTTCAGATAGGGTTCACACAACTAATCATCGATGCAAAGATAGTTTAATTATTCATTAATAGATTGGTTATAGCCATCAATAAGCTCTAACAGCCAACTTTTCCTTATTTTATCAGTAGTCAAGGTATGACCGCTAATTATTTCCTTAACCAAGAAATAATTATAAGTACGACTGTAAGATTTAATTTCTTGATTGCATTAAAAACTAGAAAAACTCAACTCTAACCAACTAATACACTACAAGGTTTTGTTTAAGTTAGATCATACGCTTCTCTAACATGGGACCCAATCACGCTAGTCACCACTAATATCAACCAATCAAATAATTACGGATTTAATTGATTAATATGGTAACAGATTATTAGATTAATTTAAATATCGGGTCCGTGATATTCAAATAACAAAATAATCACAAGAAGTTAAACCAGAAAATGTACGAATACTAATGAATTAAAAGAAACAACACAAGACAATTCGATCTCACATATGTCTAAAACTGCGTATTCAAATAAACTCTTGACTAGAAAAGAGGATTTAGTGGCTCATCCTTGAGAAAAATGCCAATGCAAAAGTATGGAACATCGCACAACACGTGGCCAAGAAGAACAAAAGTCGTTCTTTTTTCTAAAAGAGAAAAAAGAATGAAGCTCTTGTTTCTTGCATCTGCGTAATAGGTACGATCCCAATTGTTTATGGCTTCAGAAGTACTAATTACTAATAGGGCCAACCGACTCTTTTTCCTATTTTCTCTCCTACTTAATAACTATCAATAATAAAGCATATCTCCTAATTGGAAAAAGGAAACTACAAAAGACAATGTCTCATGTTTCCTAATCAAATACTATAACTAATAAAGATATCTTCTAAATCTTCGACTCAAACTATGAGACCTCCACGCACATGAAAATTCCCGAGCCTCCCCGATGTACAGGGTAAGACTTTGATGCATCCACACTGAATTGCAGAGAAGTTCATTAAAAAAATCACATCTTTAACTCCTTTTCACTCCGGAACCCTACAACTAACATCAATTTTCAAATATAAGTAGAATCTATCAATTAATGTAATATTTGGCTAAAATTAAGGGAAAAATAATTATAAATTTAATAACAAAGATACAACATATCCATAGTATAATAACATGGATTCACAATCAAATCATATATTTATTTTAATAATTCATAATATATATCCCATAAAATTTAAAGCTATTAAAATTGTCAAATGGACCTCCAACCAATCTATTATGTGTGTAATAACCATGTTACTTATCGTGGTTATTACCCACTCACTATATTCCCACTGTTAAAGGTGGGGTATGATGGTTGGGTGTAATAGATGTATTACACCCTCTATTGTATCCCTCTCTGGATGTTAATCCTCTTTCCTAACGTGTCAATTGCTTAGATTTTCTAGTTCAACGTGTAAATGAATGATTTGACTTTGGAGTTTCCTAAAGAGGGAACAGAGCGATCATACAGTGAGGAGAATGGGACGAGTTTCCGGTTTAAAGTTAATAAATCCGAACACAACCCCACACTCTTGAACGTGCAAATTGGTGGAATGGTCCTTAAGATTTTAAGTAAATTGTAATGTGGTCCTCAAAGTTTCAACTAAAATTATTTAGTCCCTAATCGTCTGTTGGTTTACTTTGCTATATAGTAGTAATCGCACCCAATCCAATTTTGTTTTCTCATATCTAAACGAAATATGTATTCGGTGTTACTCAAATTAACTGAAAAGGCAAAGATTGTAATTTGAATAATATGATGAAATTCAATGCCCAATAAGCCTCTTTTTGTTTCTCTTTAAGTTAATTTTTCGTATTAAAGTAGGCAGGAAAATAATTTGAAGTGTACATGTATAGTTTCTACCACTAGGTTTTCTAATTTGTCTAACAAGCAAGTATATATGCAAAACTTTCTCAACCTCGAGCGGCACGGTTGCTAGCTTCAATTATCCAATGTTAACAGCTTAACACCAAGGCTTTACAATTCAATATGCATTCGGTATTCATTGATTCTTCTAAGCCTCGTGTGGCACGTTTGCTTACGTGGTCCACCATTAACACCAAGGCTTTACAATTTAATATAGATTCGATGTTCATTGAGTCTTCTAAGCCTCGTGTTGCACGTTCGCTTAAGTAAATCACTATTAATGCCAAGGCTCGACAATTTAATATCTATGGGAATCCGCGACTCATATCTCTCCTACTTTAACCTCCTTCCAGGGCAATTTCGAAGGATGAAATATTTTTGGGTTCTGTTACGGGAAATAAGGAGAAAATGTTTAGAAGTTGGACCTTTTCAGGTTTTTAAGCTTTCAATTTTTATAGGACCGTTCATCATAGATGGAATCAGAAATTTTCTGTTGAGGAGGCGAATTTCGATTCAATTAAATCTTAAGTATTTAACTTCAAAAAAATTTTAATTTTTTATGAGGGCAAAAGTTAAATTTATAAAGATTTTTTCTTTGAAATTTTTAATTTTTTAAAAGAAAAAGACTTAATTTTTCAAAACTTGGGGGAGGGGCCCGCCCCCTTAGTTCCGTCCCTACCATTCATAAGTTTCAAATGTTTTATTTATTTTCCTATGCATATTGGGATGAACAAGAGAAGGAAGATGAAACATTTTTTTTATTTTAATTCCTTCATTTTAATTTGCGAAACTATAGGAATTTATGATTTTTGAGATAGATTTTTTAGCTTTTTATTTTCTTTATTTCATTTTTTTAGTCAAATGCGTTCACGTTTGGTTTGCTTTTTCATCAAGTTTGGTAAACTTGTGCCAACTTCTATACAAATTGAACTCGACCGTGTTCTTATAAATCCGAATTTATTTTAAATTTGAATAGCCTTATTATTGTAACACTTAACTCTTATCGTTTTGATATATGTAACAAACTTTAGGGACCGATAAATATAGGAGAAAGGGCATTCAAACTGCCTCACGATAATTTAGCGGAGGCGCATAGCTTTTAAGGCTATAGCAATAGTTAATGGATTAATGATTTTGATGTTAGTGTAAAAATTTTCTTATGCTAGCTAGTGTATTTGGATGATGCATGCTGCATGATTATGCCGAAAATTCTTAAGTGAGATCGTAGCAAAAGGCTTAAATTCAGTTTTTTTACGGGGTCTGAATTCAGTTTCTGAGAAAAGAAGGAAATTAAAGTTAATTTGAGTAAAATTTAGGGTAAATTATATGCAATCTTCTTGCGGTTTTATCTATTGTCACATGATCTCCTAACGTTTCAAAATGTCCATTTCACCCCCTATGGTTTTATGTAAAGTGAATACTTGACCAAAAATAGTCTATGTAATGTCGTTAGTTGAAATACCAATAGTGCCTTTACTTAAATGTTACATCAATCGGTGACCTAATCACCTTGTGTAAAAGCAGTATAGGGAGATTACGCGGATAAATGCAAAACTCAAAGGGGATAAAGTGGGTATTTAAATAAACCATAAAGGAGTTCCATGAATATTAAGATTTTATCACATAAATTTTAAAAGCGGTTTGATATAAATGCTTTAATTGATTGTGCATTCTGTCCATTTTTAACTTTATATAAAATCACAAGGAGTTATGTAGCTATTATAAAACCTTCGGGGAGTCATTTGTCATTATGTAAAATTATAGCGGGATAATAAGTAATTTACCCTAAAATTTATGGATATGAGAATGCAACAATAGATTATGTAACATACCTAGGAAATGTATACATCATGGCAAAAGAAAATTGGCCAGTGGCAAGGCGTAAAAACAGAGTGAGTGGGTTAGTCCCTTTGTTCCCCGTCCCAGTCCCACATTGTTTGTGAGTGGTGTGTGTGAGTTGTAGTTAAGTTCCACGAGGGGTGCCAAAAGTCAGCTAGCCTTTTGGTATTCCCTCGTGGGGTGAATTTAGTTGCTTCTTGCTTAACATTGTTGGCAAAAGGAAATGTATACATCATACATTCCAACAATTGAGTCATTGTGTCTGTTGGCCTCACGTGTATGGCCGATAGTCCTAGACCCTACTCGTTAAGAATTCTTGAGCCTATATATGTAAGCTTTTGAGTTCTCTGTCAGTCACTGAGCTTCAATTTCCACCTGGGATCAGTTCGTCTGACTCAGAAATGGAGCAAAATGGGACTACAACCCCACGTCCAGAAGCTGGCAATAGCAGTCTTGTGTTTGCAGTGAATGGAGAGAAGTTTGAGGTGGCAACTATTGACCCTTCAACTACTTTGCTTCAGTTCTTGCGTAATCATACTCGTTTGAAGAGTGTCAAGCTCAGCTGTGGTGAAGGTGTCTACTTCTATCCGTTGATTTGTTTACTGTTTCTTGAATTCTTGATGAATGTTTTGGGTTTTTATTTATCAGTTCCTATTTGCTGTTGTGATTTGTTGAACTGTTATAAGGCGGATACAGAGAGCATGAAACATATTGATCCAAAACCAGTGCAAGTTGACTAATGATTATGTTGCAGGATTTTTTTTCTGGCTCTTTATTAATCTCTTATAAGTTTCTGCCTTCTAATATGTTGTTGAGGTTTCTTTTGTTGAGGGTGGTGGTATTGTTGAAGGCTTAGGATTCAGAGGTTGGTTCCATTGCAGGAATCAGTTATTTTCATAAGCAATGATCTTGATAACACATAATTATCAATAAAACAGATTCACCAGAATTCAATTTTTGGAGTTCAGATTGCATAAGCCAATGTCGAACAGAATGATATCTTATTGGATCCTCTTCTGATGGTTAACATAGGGTGAGTGCCAAAAGTTTCTTTTTTTTTTTTTTTTCATGAATAGTAATAGACGCATGTTGTGCACTTGAACGTGATGCTTTTGAATTTTCTTTTTCTTTCCCCTTAAAATTTTGAGAAAATCAATTGATTTGAAGAAATACATGTTATTGGGACAAAAAAGAGTGATATTTAGTGTTTATACTGTTTTATATTTCATGTGAATTTGGTATGTTGCAACCAACACAAACACACAAGTAAAAAAAATTCTTCGTTTCAAGAGCACTTTTGTTTTATAACAGTACCAATGTTTTTGTCTTTCTGTTAAATTTGAGTGATCTAAATGTTCTTTTTGATGCCATTTCAGATTAAAATTTCACCTTTTTGAGTAATTTGTTGTTCTCATCATTATATGAACTTTTTATTAGTTTTAGTGAGTTATTTTTTAGTTTTTTGTTTTGTTAATGGTGGATTGTAAAATGATTTGCAGTGTCATTGCAATTATGACACTATTTAAATTTTATTGAAATTCCATTCCTCAAATTTTAATAGCTTAAATTTGAAGAGAACTCTTTTGATTTAGTAAAGCTTGTTTATGTTTCTCATTGATGACATGGTTTATGATTATAAAGTTTATACGATTGACAATTAATTGTAAACTGCTAGGATTAGTTATTATATAATAGCCAAACTAATGAGGAATTTGGATATATTTTAATTCACTTTTGAAATACTCTTTGAAATTGGATATTTTATATGATTTTTTTTTTTTTTTGTTTAGATCACTGTAACTCAAAGAGATGTTTCACCATTGTCACTGTTACTATAATTGACATTGATGTATGTTATATTCATTGATTGTAGTTTAATGCTGTCAAGAATATGCATAGTAAAGTTTGTTCAATTTATTTTTTGTGGTGATTGAATAAAAATATCCCTAACATTATACTTTTTGCCTATCTTTGCACTTCATCTCTTATTATATTTTGTGTTAAAAGTTCTTATTCAATACCAATCCATACGTACTAGACTTATTGTACTTATATCCAAAAAGCAAAAAGACTTGTGGAGCTTATAGGAGATTAATGGTACCAATTTGTTATATTTTATTTCATGTTTGAAATATTCTTTAAACTTGAATATTTTGTAAATAAAATGTGTTCTTCCCTCTTCTTTTTTTTTTGTTTATTTCACCATAAGGGAATGTTTCATTTTTGTATCTATTAGCATAATTCATATTAATTATTAAGGATATGCAATGCAATTTATTCGATTTATTGGTGAGGAGGATAACACAAAAACTAACATCAACCCTTGCTCACACCGTTAACCGCCATTCACAAAGACTTAGATTATTGTCTTTCATTCAACGTGTTATCAAAGGCAAATGTTACGATATTCTGACTCTAAATTATGGTTCAGATTCAAGTTATCGGCTTTACAGCATCTTTAACTTCAGAAAGTCTTGGTTGCATCAGCTGCTTTACTTTGTTAAGTTCAAAGATTCTAGACATACCAATTCTAATTCACTGGATATGATCTTCACTCTCATGGAATTACATAATTCATTTTTGGTGCATTGTTTCACATGAAGTACTTTAAATTCTGGTCCTCTGATATAATTGTCTTACTTCAATGTAAGTTTTTAGTGAGTAAAGTAGATTTGCCTTCATATGACGTTCAATGCAGGAGATATTCAACAACGAAAAGTACTCTGGATTTGTATGCATAGTCATTGCACTGAATCTGAAACGACAGAATCCAGGAGAACTTTGCTATCTTATCGCTGACTTTGCTTCAACTGTTTGTACTGCTTTAGCACATTTGCGTTAAAATATTTTGACATAATTTATTGCTCATTTTCTGCTACAGAATTGGTAGCAGCTTGACATGTTCAGTTTTTCACCTAGATAGATATATTCAACAGAATTTGACTTAGTTTCTAGTTGCTTCACTTGACTATTGTGTTAAAGATTGCTAATGTGGGCACATGCATTACTTGTTAAAGCTGTTCATCAAACTGATAGCCTGTTCATTTTTTTTAATGGCACAGGTGGCTGTGGTGCTTGTGTTGTTATGCTCTCTAAATATAACCCTGTGCTTGATCAAGTCGAAGATTTCTCTGTGAGCTCATGCCTAACACTTCTTTGCAGTGTGAATGGTTGCTCAATTACTACCAGCGATGGACTTGGAAATAGTAAAGATGGTTTCCATCCAATTCATCAACGATTTGCTGGATTCCATGCTTCTCAATGTGGATATTGCACACCTGGAATGTGTATGTCATTTTTTGCAGCACTTACGCAAGCTGAAAAAGCAAACAGGCCAGAACCTCCACCAGGATTTTCCAAGCTGACTGTTGTTGAGGCTGAAAAGGCCATAGCTGGAAATCTCTGTCGATGTACTGGATATCGACCCATTGCTGATGCCTGCAAAAGTTTTGCTGCTGATGTTGATTTGGAGGATTTGGGACTGAATTCCTTTTGGAGAAAAGGAGAGCCAAAGGAAGTTAAATTAAGGAGATTGCCTTTGTATACTCCCGATGGTAGGTTCAGTAGATTTCCAGAATTTTTGAGACTCAGGTCGAAGTCAGCAAAGATCTTGCACTTAGAAAGCAAGTCTTGTATAGTCCTACTACTCTTGAGGAGCTTAAAAGCTTTTTGGACTCTAACATGATTGAGGATGATATGCGGACTAGGCTAGTAGTTGGTAACACTGGGATGGGTTACTATAAGGAACTAGATAACTACGATAGATACATTGATCTCAAATATGTACCTGAGCTTTCAACGATAAGGAAAAACCACCAGGGAATTGAAATTGGGGCTGCTATGACAATCTCCAAAGTTATATCATGTCTGAAGGAGGAAGGTAACGTAAATTATTCCTCTGATGGAAAGCAGGTCCTTGAAAAACTGGCTGACCATATGGAAAAAATTGCTTCAGGGTTCATTAGAAATTCCGCCAGTATTGGTGGGAATTTAGTAATGGCACAAAGGAAAAGTTTTCCTTCAGATATAGCTACTATACTTCTTGCTGTAGGTTCTGTTGTTAGCATAACAACCGGCCACAAGCTTGAAAGCCTTACATTGGAAGAATTTTTGGCAAGACCACCTATGGACTCGAGAAGTGTGCTACTCAGTGTCCATATTCCTTCTTTAAAGCCAAAAGGAAGTGGTAACAGCAACGAATCTAGTTCCAAGTTGATTTTTGAGACCTACCGTGCTGCACCACGACCCCTGGGAAATGCTTTGCCTTATTTGAATGCTGCATTCCTGGCTGATGTGTTACCTCAAGTAAATGGACTTATAGTAAATGATATCCAATTGGCTTTTGGTGTTTATGGGACTAAACATGCAACACGAGCAAGAAAGGTTGAGGAATACCTTTCAGGGAAGATACTAACTGCTAGTGTTCTATATGAAGCAGTAAAATTAGTTAAAGTAGCCGTAATACCTGAAGCTGGCACTTCACATGCTGCTTACAGGACGAGCTTGGCTGTTAGTTTTCTTTTCCAGTTTCTTTTTCCATTTGTCAATGTAGGTTCTTCTATTTTTGGTGGTGTGTCCAATGGATTTACTGGCAATTCACTGGAGGATTCTTCTGAAAATCATAAAGATAATTCTCTGCGTCAATGGGCTAGTCCAAAATTGTTGTCCTCTGCGAAGCAGGAGGTGAAATCAAGTAAAGAATACTATCCAGTAGGAGAACCAATGACAAAGTCTGGTGCTGCCCTCCAAGCTTCAGGTTCATTTGTTTCTCAATTTTGTTGGGATAATTTTTCTTAGACATAATTCACCACAATCTCTGATTGCTTTAGTTCTAGTTGTTTTACAGACTCAAGTCGCTACAGTTAATGGCCTCTTACAGGCCTACTTCTCAAAACTCATTTGAAAACCTGGCTTAGCTCATCTCCAAACATGCATCAAATTATCGTAACATTTTTATGTTATAAACTTGTGAAACTTTAAATTCCACATTACTCCAAATGTCTTACTAGTTCTTCTTTAGTGAAACTTTACCAAAATTTACCTTAGGCAATTGTCTCCATAATATTAGAATTGGTGGACATTTTTAAAGAATACCTTATCAATTCCATTACTTCCATGCAAATTATGTGTACTTATCGTCTTCACTTTGTTTTTTGGCCTTCAGACCAAAATTTTGGATCGATGTTTTTAATTCCACTGGCATTGAACTTACAAGTATGTATTCAACTTGTCCTTGGTAAATTTTCCTGTGGCTTAGAGAAACCTCATTTTCAGTTTCATACTTGTTTGATTCCTTTATTTTTTGGTTTTGGGGGGATGGGGTGTTACGGAGGCGGTAGTCTCGTGTCAAAACTGTTGCAAGATTGGTTTTTAAAAATCTCAATTCCACCAGTTTTTTCCACTTGGACCTTGTACTATTCTCTTAATTTCACTTTTTCCCATCATGATCATCATCTTTCCCCACATTTGAATGTATCAAGATCAATTCCACAGGAGAAGCTGTGTATGTTGATGACATTCCATCACCTCCAAATTGTCTGTATAGAGCATTTATTTACAGTACAAAACCTTTAGCGAAGGTAAAAGGTGTGGAATTGGAATCAAACAATCTACAAAGTGGAGTTGCTGCTCTCATATCTTATAAAGATATTCCAGAAGGAGGGGAAAATGTAGGATCTATGACAACGCTTGGTTTTGAACCTTTATTTGCTGATGAACTTACCAGGTGTGCCGGAGAGCCAATTGCATTTGTGGTAATTTTATGCTTCCAGATCCTCTCCTTTAATCGCAGATACTCCTCAAGTAGGATGCCATATCCTGTTTATGTCTTTAATTGGAATAAACATTTATAGGTAGCAGAAACGCAAAAGTCTGCCGATCTTGCAGCAAAATCAGCTCTGGTCGAGTATGACACTGAAAATTTGGATCCACCGATTTTAACTGTTGAAGAAGCCGTG